>NW_015636845.1:479670-520404 GCF_001515625.1 Sinocyclocheilus rhinocerous
GATAAAAAAACAAAAAAAAAAAACATTGTGCCAGTAAAAAATAGCTCTGTGTTGTTGTTGTTTTTACGCATTTTTATGAATTCAATATGCATTTAAAAGAACAGATGGTATTCTGATCGTGTCATCAGCATATTTCACAACGACATTTAATGCAATTTCATAGCTGTATGTATTTACATTGATGCCTGTCACGCATTCCAGGCTGTTACGGACTATTCCATATGCAGTGTATGTGTGTGCTTTGCACAGCCTTGTGCGACCTGTTATTTCTCAGTTTATGTTGGCTTTAGGTGTCTCAGAAGTACTCACAGGTGTTTTGAAAATGATAAACACAGTTCATCGTCTCGTCTCGGTGTGTGGTGCACCCATACTGAATGCGTTTTCCTCTAAAAATGTTCAAAGAATGCTTTTAAGAGTATATTGTACTGAGGGCGAGAGAGGACTTTTCCTACTTTTTTATCATCGGCTACATTTTCACAATCCAGAGGAATTTTGCAGTGCCGTTATCTGCGTGACTCTCGGCCAGGTTTATGAGGAAGCTTTGCTGGGTTTGATAAGGGTCCTCAGGCCGTTTTCCCTGGTGTGAGTTTGTTCATCTAGCTCGGTAGGAGAAGTCAGGCATCATCACCACCTGCTACGGCCGGTAAACCAAGGAACCATGAAAACAGCTTCCTCATTATCTCTCTTACTGCGAGGACTTCAGAATCATTATACCTGCTAATCAAGCCATTTCACTAATCCAGGTAATCAAGTTTGACAAATGTCCCCATAGGAAAGAAAAACGACAAATGAGATTTCTTTAGTATCTCAAATTATTCTCATAGGTGCTAATTAGTTGAATGTTTGCTTAAGTGTCTCCATTTCTTCTCATGAGTTTCAGAAGAGATCTTAATAGTATCACAATCTCTGCTTTGATATGCCAATGTACCAAAGTCTAGTCACATTATATTCATAATTTCTCATGAGATTTTTCCAAAACAAATTATCAGAAGGTTAAAGCTGTATGTTCCTTCCTCTGCTGATTGTGTCTGTTTATTTAAGACATTTTAGGAGACACTTAAAGCTGAATTATCATAATTTCAAGTTGAAACATAACTCCATTAAAACCTCTTGAAGTCACTCGACTAGTGCAGTGTTTCCTGTGTTGATGTGTAAACAGACAGTTAGGGCTGGAAATATCAAAGAGCTTGACTCTTGTGCCCTTCAAGTACACTTGACACATGAATCACTTACAGAAGTCATGTTTACGAGCGGAGAAACTCAGAATTCTAGATGACACACGAGTTGCTGAGTTGTTACATTGGAAGGGGTGTGTTAAAACATCGCGGAAACAATGAGCTGTAATATAGATTATATATAATACATTTAATCTATTTATAGAGGTCATTAAGTGGAAAGCAAGTCCAACTTGACATACATGCCATAACAAACAGCCAGAAACACAAGTTTTCCAGGTGCTCTTTAATGCAGCATCTCTCTTTATTATTTTTTTTTGTAGTTTACATATGAACCATGCTTTGCTATTAGCTAGTTGGTGGTGGGTGGCATTTAGGGGAGGGGCATTCTCATTTTAAGAGAGTATGTGATTGGACAAGAATCTGCAGAGTGCAAGATGAGTCATCAGTAGACTCGTTTATGATGAGCAAAACACCGGTGATCACCATGAGATGCATACTGGTTGGAAATGTGTTCAGGTGATGTCTGACTTGCTTTTATGTACGCCCAAAATCTCTATATCAATATAATTAGTGATTTAAAAAGTGGGTGGAGGGATTGTTCAATGCAATGAATAGGGTCTTTTAGCTGAAATGTTTGTTTTGATCTACTGTTGATCAATGTAAAAATAAAATGCTAAAAAGAATCTTTGTGAGTGCGTATCATGGTTTTATACACCAAAAATCTCTAGAAACAGCGAGTCGGCCATGCAGTCAAGTGCAGCTGCTCTCCCCAAAAGCTATGTGATTGTTGTCATATTTCTAAATATATGTAAGATGTGTCTTTATTAAACTAAAAATGGATAGAAAACACATTGTTGGGAGAAATGTAATAACTAGGCCTACTGCTTTTTATATAAAAGCAACAGAATGTAATGTTATGTTGCATTTAATTTATAGCAATAAAGTACATATGAATCATGCGATATCCGTCTTTTATCTCACTGGTGTCTGACTGAACTGTCCATCTTTTCTGCAGTTACTTCACTCCTTTCTTGACTGCAGCTGTCTACTCTTATCTACTTTCCAAGGCTTGGAGCATTTTAAATGAGTTTATCAACTTCTAAGCAACGACTTTTTCCTTAGGGATACTATTTGGATTCCAATATTGTGGTACAAAAATAGCCTAAGATATTTTAGATATGTCAAAACTCAGAACTTCAAAAGAACCAAATGCTTCACGCTTAGAGGTCTAATCATTACAGGCGGCAACAACTACAGCATGTTATATATGTGAAAGCATTGTAATGTTGTGATGTTACCCTCGAGTGCGCTCTCTTCCAGGTGTAATCTAATGGTCAGGTTGGCACTGATGTGTCGTTTACTGGGCTCGGTTCACTTTAATGAAACATGAGAGAGACTGCACTGCTCTGGCTCAGGCGGCTAATTAAACCAGGCTTTTATTTTAGCCCGTCATTTGATCTGATCCAATTAAACCTGTGCTGAGCGTAGCCAACATCAGCAGCACCTGGTCACACTCACTCTCCTCTTCATTAAAAAACTGTCACTGCGGTTAAAACGGGTCTAATATGTCCAGTAAATGGTGTTCGAAGAAAGCAGCCCATCAGTGAATTCAGGACAACTTTTTTTTTAAGTTGTCTTACTGTCTCTTGTAATGGTGATGATGTGCTTGATGCTGGCCTTTTGATGCTCTTGGGTTCTGGTTTCTTACAGGTCAGTGAATTTCAAGGAAGAGTCAATATTGTGGAGGCATAGTTTTTCACCTTGGCTACACAATCTATCTTTGCATGGATTTCCTGGAATATAATCACAGTATGATGATCTCCCTAGGACCAAAGCTGAATCTGAGTAAAACGAGTCTGTTTCTGGAATTATTTAATTTTCAGAAACGAATTCATCCTGTAGAGAGCCAGATGCGTTGGCACTAATAATACAAGCAATAACTTCTGTGCAGATAAACTGTCTTCACCAAATATAGCAAGCGGATGTGACTATTAAGGTCTTCATTCTGGAGTGCTGAGAATCAATATTTCATAGTGAATTTGAGTACTTCAGTTTTTCTCAAATCTTATTTTTTTAAACTTTTTTATTGATGAGCATCTTTTATTGTACAGAGAAATCAGTCAGTTAAAAGTAATAAAAATGTATCCTTCCCCATGCTGCCCGACTGAAATTGAACGGTGGCATGAGAGTGATGTGTACAGTCTTTCCCCACTAGGCAAACTCATTTGGAAATTTCTATTTCACTGACAGCACGGCTTCCTGACATTTCTTTTCTCAAAACAAATCAATGTTGACATTTTCCGCACGCCTCCTGACCGTTAGCCTTAAGACTGGGAAGCCTTTGAGTGAAGGAAGATATTTGTATTTCCATACTTCACTCCCACTTTCTTAATCCATACTTTAACATTCTCGCTTGACTTGTGATGGCTGCTGTTTGCAGAGCTGGGGAAGGAAACCCCCTGCTGCACTGCTTTGAATCCATTGCTTTTTAAACTTTGCATATTGAAAGTCTTATGCATGTCTATGCTTGCCTCACTGTATAAATCTAAGAAAAACTAAATGAAATTAGAAAAGACTGATAACAAGGAGAGAGAATGCAGGTGTTAGGAACAGTCACCGGAAGAAATCAAAGATGAGGTGATTTTTGTGTAGCAGCAGGAAGAAATGCAAGTTCAAGGGGGGCTATAGCTGAATGCTAACTCAAATGTTTTCTGCTGTGATATACGTAGTGTGAAATGATGGATGATGCCACTTTTATTTTCATTTATATACCTAGTTATCAAGTCCAATTAATGAGCAAGTGAACATTGTACATGAATTGACCGTATGCATCTGTTTTTTTATTCTTTGCCTACTTAAACGTTTGGTTTTCTGTGTTGTATTCTAAGTTTCTGATTTGTCACCAAGATAATGTCTTCTAACTGTCTAACATAGATTAGGTGTTGGTGAATTACCAAGAATGAATGTGATTAGTGTTGAAACCATTATTAAGAATGTGTTGAAATCAGTGATGAAACACCGATCATGTTTTGCATCATATGCCATTGTTTATGAATTTATGGAGTGATATTACAGCTGTATAATTTTCATATTGTTGGAAATTTTAGTGAACAAATGTGTAAATAAAGTTATAAAATGAGTAAATAAAGTAAATAAAATTAGTATTACAGTTCAAAATTGTAAGGTCAGATTTATTTATGTTTTACTTTTTTATATTTTAATACTATTATATTTTGATTAATATTACAGTATAGACTGTTATATTATTACAAAAAAAATCTATTTTAAAATAAATGCTGTTCTTTTGAACTTTCTATTCATTAAAGAATCCTGAAAAGTCAGTATTTATATAAAAATATTTAAAAAAATAAATAAAATAAATAAAAATCACTTAAAATCCTGTTTTGCCAAAAAAAAGAGAATAAATTATATTTTAAAATATATTAAAATACAAAAAGTTTTTTTTAATTGTTATAATATTTCACAATATTACAGCATTTAACTGTATTTTAATTAAATAAATGCATAGTGAGCATAAGAGACGACTTTCAAAAACAAACAAAAAAATTCCTACCTTTTTAACAGCAGTGTACTTCATATCCCTATACTTGCCTTAGAAAACATCACAGACATGTTGGATGAAAGAAACTTGGAAGACGAGGTCACGCAACAGCAGAAAGTAAATTTGAAAGTGATTCAAATGAGGCTCATGGCTAGGATTTTTATGCCTATGCACGTTCTCACTCATTGAGACCTGGCAAGGGATGTACAATTTTGTCAGGGACACAATTGAGATTTGCCTTAATCTGACAGACCATTTATCTTAAACTGTGTCTCAGTATGATAGCAATCTCACACCATTGTTCGTCCTCTGCTCTACCTGACTGAACGTTGAACTTCTGCCAGATCTACGAATGCAACGGGTGTCTGCCGTCCCCGCCGCTTGGCGGATTTGATCTGGTCCTTTTCTTCTCCTCTGGGCTTGTTCCTTGTTGTTTGTCTCTGTATTTTTCTGTATCTCGCTCCCCTTCCTCCCTCCGCTCCCCCTCCATCAGCAGTTGAGTTGATGATCAGGCACAGAGCAGATGCTCCCTGCCCAAGTGGCCATCTCCTTTGACTCCCCATCAGGCTGCTGAAATGGGAAACGCAGCCTCCATGTGTGAAGAGCTCTGAGAATAATGCAGTCATTACCATTCCTGCCTGACTTGCCACAGTCACACACCCTTATGTGCTCCCGTTTCAGGTACACAGAGTGACGACCGCACTAGACGCCGCACATCCAAGGACCTCAGCCACCAATGAACGCTTTCAGTGCAGCCTGTAAATTCATTGAAGAGAGGGAGCAGAAAATAGAGATACGGCGGAACGGATACATGGAGCTTTTGTAGTGGGTGAAGCATTCTTTGCATTTGATTAGAGAGGCTAGGATGGAGAAGACTGAAATAAATGGAAGATTTACGAGCCGATTTTAGAGTTCATTCTGCAGTTGTTTTGAGGAAATTGAGTCTATTTTGCTGGAAAATCTTTTCCGTGGAAGTTGTGGAGGCTCTTGGCTGAGCATTGACATGCTCTGGCTGCTTGGCATATTAGAGCTTCTCTAACAGAGTTGGAAATGTCTCCTGGCTGCCTGAATTTGTGAATGAATGCTCCGGAATCAGCGTGTTCTGCTTAATACAAAGCAGGGATATCGAAAGTGCTGGTACTTTGGTACCAGGCTAAAAAATTGCACTGAACTAAAATTAAAATGTAGTGATTTAAATTTGGCTCACATTAATATTTAACATGCATGCTCCTAAAGGGATAGTTCACCCCAAAAATATAATTCATTAAATTTTGTTCTTTTCATATAATTTATATTATATATAAGTATATTTCATATATAAACATAACATATTTTTCTTAAAAATATATATGTGTGTGTGTATTTATCTCTCTCTCTCTCTCTCTCTCTCTCTCTATATATATATATATATATATATATATAGTAACAATGTAAAAGTCCTTACTTTCACTTTTGGGTCAAGCTAATACATTTGAAAATGTGTTTGTTTGTTTTTTAGTTTTTTTGTGACATATAAATTGATTTCTTTTGATGTTGACTTACCTTAACTTCAAGCAGAGTATAATTGGGAAATACTTGAAATGCTATTCTTTTAATTTATTTGGCTGAAATTTAGATTTCTGTAATGTATTAACTTCTCTTACATATTACTTTTTTGATATTGAATAATAAGAATCAAATTCTGCTACTAGCCAGTATGCACATAATAGTTATTTTCCTAAAGTTTCCAGACTCATGAATATGGCTTTCTTTCCAGTCATTTCACAGTTTATGGTCAAATCAAACATGTCACCTGCCTGGCAACAGAGAGGCAGACTCAGTCAGATGGAAAATCAAAGGACTGCATTCCAGTGATAGGCATTATATGGTGATTCTTTTCACTTTTTAAACATGCTGATGGATGTCTTGTTGATACAGCACAAGCACGCTTGCTTTCAGGATGAAAAATGTGATGAAAATCCATGACAAATGTGAGCCCTCTGCTTTCATTACAGTGCTTTCCGTTCTATTAAAAAGAACAGAACATCTTGTCTCCCCTTAAAGTCATCTCATATCAAACCTAACCTAAGCTGCTCCCAGCCTAGAGGAAAAATTTATTTCTCAGAACGTACTCTTTCATAACTCAGGAAAATTAATGCATGAATCATTTGGTCTCGGAAGAAGTTGATAGAAGTGTTTCATATTGAATATTCATATCGACTTACTTCAACCCAACTTGGCTATCTTACCAAATCTAAGTGCCGTTTGTGATTGTTAGGATCTCTTCTGAAAGTCTAGAGAAGACACGTGAGATCAGTGGTCTTTTTCCTAGGAGAAACATCTGAGAATCTGGAAAACTCTTCACTTGCTCTCCATTTGATCTCAATGCTAGTAAACCAACTAAGATATTAAAGATATTCTCTTGTGGTATTATAATAAAAGTAATTTTTGTCCTTTGGTATGGTTGGTTTGAAAGCAGTTTTCTGAGGTGTTCTAGGATATGGTTCATGTAAGCTCTGGTATGAAAGCAATTTATTCTAGCTTGTGGAAAGGAACCACTATGGATGACATACAGTAAATGTATTTGTAGTATAATGCATTTCTCATAGTTCCTCATCTTTGAATAAATTGTCCTCAGAGAGCATCTCCACATATCTTGTGGCAGACGGAGGGTTATAAATACTTCCATAACACAGTGAAACTGGCATTTTCTCCTCCAGAGTTGTTACCTGGTTACAGTGGTAAGCAGCTGGCCATAGTACTCATGGTACTCTCAGTAATGGCGCAAAGGACTGCGGTTCAGACCCAGACTCTGATTCAGACTAAGCAGTGTCAAAACAACATAAGATTTTGTGGAAGACATTGCAACATTTTCTTTGCAGAGGCTTTGAAAGAAAGACATTTCACTATTTGATACATATCGCTCTGTCTCTCATTATGTCCTCGTTTCAATCCCCACTTCACTGAAGTCTTTCCCAGTTTGTCTTCATTGTCTTTTGGAAGTGAGTGAGCCATTCATGGTAAATTAATGAAGACATTAGAGGAGGAGGAAAAGGCTTACTTGAGTATTCATTTGAGCTTGATTTGATTGTTCCCTAATTTCACAGAGACAGAGGAGGGATTCTTCTACGAGGCGAGCGAATTTGATTTCCTACGATAAAATGGCAGTTAAAGTGATTAAAGTCATATTACAGACTCTGGAGGGAAAAACTGGAGTGTTGGATGAATTACTTGGGCGACTTGAGCAAAGCTCTGACTACTGTACATTAGAAATCCATTTGCGTATTTTGGTATAAACCTCTCCATGTGGGTCCATGTAAAGGCAGGCTAAAACATTGGTGAATGGTGATTATTCTGGGGTTGGTGAAACATTATGAAAGATGTTACGCTATGAATTCATTACATTACATTACAGACTGTGTGAGCAATGGATGTCGGTATAAGGATAAACACTTAAAGAAACACTGCATATTACTATGTTTAAGAGGTTAATGTTTTTTTCTGGTTAGTCCAGTTTGCCCCTGCTGGTAGATGTTGTAACTACAACCCTCTACGCACACCTTGGCAATATAATCGCCATTGGCTAGTACATTTTTTACACTATCTTGCTGTAAAAAGCTTTTTTTTCCCTATTGATGGCTATTGAGAAGTAGCTGCATATGGTGACAAAATGCATGCAACATATAAATCAAAAATTAATTTTTACTGCAAATGCTATATTGGGCTGATGGCACCAAATAGAACATAGTACATAATTTATGTTCCTTTTGTTGCCATCAGTCCAACATTTCAGCTACCACTGTTCTATTACCAGGTTGAAAATCTATGCACAGTTCATTGGATTTGGCTGACACTCGGCTGGCAGGAGCGAATGCGGCTGATAAAGATGGATTGTGGCTCAGGGGGACAATTTAAAATCTGTGAGATGATTTTACTCAGATTACTACATTTTCATCAGTGTCTTTCTCACTTTCAGATCACACTTGCAGAGGTGAATGCATTAGATCCAGTCGCAAGAGCATTGCTAACCAACCAAACATTCAATTCTGAATGTGGTAAGCTGTAATTTTTGTCAGTGCACACTCAATTTAACCAGAAACCAGGTTTATACTCATGACTCTCCGGTCGTGTCCAGTATCTAGGTGTCTAGGCTGTTGGAAGGCAAGGTCACAGTTTGCAACATTAGTGTAGGTTTCAACTGATGCACAGTAACAGGTGTACTTACAACGGCTTCAAAATGTGCTTTATGCAGTCATATTTATAATTACGATTATAATTAATTATAACTTGAGTCTTTTGCTTTTAACTCAAAGTGTTATATATTGTGACACAGCTGTTTTAGCAGTAGGGGGCACAGTCATATTGCAACCATCTGTGAAAACAAATTGAGCTATTGAAAATTTAAAATGAAGTAAAAAGTGAGATTACTTGAGGAATTCTTAGCAGAGATTTGTATGAATAATCCTATCCAAGAAAATAATAAAATGAGTATCTTTTATCTATGATGCACGTCACAATTGACTATATCATTATTTACTGTTACCAGAATATAAAATTACTCATGCACTAATAGAAGATTTTGGTCATACCCTATACAACAGTTTTCAAGGGATAGTTTACACCAAAAATTACAATTTTGTCTTCACTTACCTCATTTCATTCCAAACCTAAATGCAACTGACTTTCTTCTGTAGAACACAAATGAAGAGTGAAACTGAAAGAATGGAAGTCATTGGGGTCCAAAACTTAAAAGAGTTTTCACAGTAAGGTCATAGAAGAACAATTTTTTTTTTTTGACTTCCCCAAAGAACCTTTCATTGAACAGTTTTTTAGAAAAACCTTTCTGGACATTTTCTTTTGTGTTCCACAGAAAAAAAGTAAGTCATACAGGTTAGAAATGACATTAGGCTGAGTAAATAATGACAGAATTTTTATTTTTAGGTGAACTATCCCTTTAATATAAAAGAACGACTGTATAAATTGGCTATGTGGCCCTTCAGGCTAAAGTGGTCCTTCTTTGTGGCCCCAGAGCTTTCCAAAGTTGAGTCGCCCTGCTCTGCACCATCCTTTGGCCGATTCCTTTTCCGCTAAGGACTTTCACACCAGACTGGTTCAGCTTTAGCATAATTGCTGTGAGGGAGAACTTGATCCTCTGAAGAGGCCAAGCAGGATGGTAGACCTCATGCGAAGATTGGAAACGATTAAATGAGAGTCTGGCTGTGAGGAACGACCCCTGCAAGAGGTTACTGTGTAGGTGAGTGATGAGGGCAGGCCTGTTCCACTCCGACTTGATCCACTCCGATCCAGTTTCTGAATGCCTGTGTGAGGGCTGGTAACAGGGTCAGCACGTTGGTGTGAAGTGGGCTGACTGCTTTTGGATCTTGTTCAAGTTTGTAGTGCCTGCTTAGAAGAGGTAGGCCCTCAGCCAATGTTTTGAGGACATAGCGGCAGAGCAGATTTTTTTCCGCATGTCGAACCATCAGGGATTTTTGTATTGTAAAGTGCTGCCTTTCGAGTGGCCCTCTAAGGGGAACAGAAATGCTTAGCAATAGCCTTGCTTTCACCGTCCTGCCTGTGCAGGTGTTTAGTCTATAGCGTATTGTAGTGTGGGTGGTTAAGTTGTTATGAAAGGCCAAAGTCATCCAAAAATCGTTCAGTCAACCCGCTGCCCTCAAAGTGGTTGAGCCAATGCAAAGAGACAGGCTTATTTCGGAAAACAGACAATATATTTGCAGCTCTGAACTGTTTATAGCCGAGCGCCATGTTGGTGCAGCTGGTGCCGAAAGTGGTCCAGAGAGCATCTAACTGTGTTAGAGAGCAGATGATGATTTTTAAGTGCATCTGTGGCTCCGCTGACCTGGAGGAGAGAGGTTGAGAGAGATGAGCGCTGGCTTTTGACACTCTCAGGTGGGGGTGAGCTTGGCGTGGGCCGCTGTGATGTGGGGTCCATGTGTGGGTGAGTGAAGGGCTGCCAAGCCCCAGCTGCTAAGTGTGCCCTCGAGGGTTACAGAGGCGTGAGGAAATGAGGAACGAAGTGTGATGGTGAAATATGTTTGGTATACTGAACATTTCGTGGCCTTAATGCAAAAGAACAAATTCATAGCGTATTTAATGATTGTTGCTGTAATTGTGAGTTTTTTTACAGTGCTTTCAAGGCAGGAGTGGATTGATTTCTTCAAACATTCTGATTAGGGCTTAACCTTCTGGAATGAATTCATGCCGGACCACTCAACATAGTGTACAGACTGCATTAAAACATTGTTTTGTAGATCATTTCAATCTGGTTTGGATTTTTTTGTAACTGTTTTTGTTAAAGGGGTCCTATTATGCTTTTAGAAAGTCTTGATTTTGTTTTGGGGGTGTACTAGAACATGCTCTCATGCTTGGTGGTTAGAAAAACGCATTATTTTTATTACATTATTACAATACCTTTCTCCCCAGCCTGGAACAAACGGCTCGATTAGTTCCGGGTTTGATGAAGGCCCGCCTTCCGAAAAACGAAATGTGTTGTGATTGGTTAGCTGTCCCAGTGCGTTGTGATTGGAGAACAGCTTAGACTGTGTTTCAGTACTGCCCCGCCCCTTGCCAAAGCAGCAAGTTACGTCTGCTCCGGTATAGTTAAGGATGGCGTCAATATTGCCATATCAATTTGAGCCGGATTCAGACCCCAGGAATACTGAACAAGAGGATCGCTTAAAAATAACCACATTTACTTTGTACAGATAAGTGCAACGGTAATATGTATTACATCGGCAGACAACTTATACTTTGAAACGCAAATAACACACACAACAACAAATAAAGCAGCACACTTACAGCAGATTGTCCCGACAAAGTGGGAACTGCTCCGTCTTTCAGCAAAATCTTTTTGGCGAAACCAGCACTGTACTCCCTCATGACTCCCCTCAAAACTTGACGCTACATCAGCACTTCTTCTTCATCGTCGTCTTGTCTGATGCACTCAACCAAGCGTTCTAACCACGACCTCGCCCCTCCCCACGCCCCAACCATTCGAATTTCCATAGGCAGGAATTATTTTAATGATATTCTAATGGGCCGCTTTGTGACATCACAAACCCCGGAAAAAAAACGCTGTAGTCCAAACGAGCCGTTCGTTGTAGTTCTTGAAAAGAGATTTTTTAAAAGTTCTTGAAAAGGGATTTTTTAAAAACGAAATATCTGGACTTGGAGATTTGTAACTTTGTAGATCTTTTTTATGCCCAAACATACACATTACACACTGACCTAAAATTCAAAAAGTGAAAAAGCATAATAGGACCCCTTTAATATTTAAAGCATTAGCACACTCAAAAATGATAATTCTGTCTTTATTTACTAAGTTGTATAATTACAGACCCATTTAATTTTTATTCTGAAAGTATAGAAAATTCCCCCCGCAATGTAATTTCTACCTTCAATGATTTATTGTATTTAATGGCATTTTGTAATGGGAATGACAGCATGAAAATAAAATGGCTGACAGCTTTAGCTAATATTGCAATAGTATTTTATGAATCCTAAATGCACACAATTAAAGAATAGTTTCAAGAATAGTTTGTTGCATAATTTGACAAAATCTTTGTTAATGATGCAGTATGCACAATAAAATAATAGTCATATATTTGAAAGATATGTTTTTGAAAAAATTTTTGGTTTGTGTTTATTTCACTCTTTTTGTAGTTTTAGACATAATTCATATTTTTTATTACTTTTTTAATTGAATATTGGAAGTCTGCATCTAAGGCAGTTTTAATGTGATCTGCTTATCACAAAAAAGTTGAAATATGTTAATTAAATTATTATTTTAATTAATATTTAAAAAGGTCACGTAATTGAGGAAACACACAAGTTCTCACATATCGGCATCCAATTTGTAACCACATTTTTTCAGTGAATCATTTGATGACAAAAATTATCATATTTTTTGCTATAAACTGAAGCCCAACCTGTTTGAATTGGAATTGTCACACCGACAATGTCTAGCCTGACTTTGTGCAGCTTTTTATTCCTGAATCTTTGACCTCTGTTTCTGTTCTTCTTGGCTACATTCTCTTTTTCACAACCCATTGAACTGTTTCACTCTGTTAACTCCATCATTCATACATTTTACAGCGAGCTCATTGCATCTCCCCGCCACCCTTTTCTCATTTATCACTAGCCGTCTACCTCTCCTCTTTTTCACACATGGCCTCAATGCGCTCCCTCTTTTGTATTTGAGACCTGATCTCTTTGATTTATGACTTTATGCATTCAGTTTTCGAGTATACTCTTCTTTTTTGCCCGCAAGGCTGCATTACTGCAGATTAGAAAATAGAAGAACGCACATCACTTTCCTCTGCTCTAATGTATCAATTCCCCGAAGCCATTACGTCAAGGTCATGTTCGCCGCTACACCGCCACCGATGATAACTGCCTAGGACTCTGCAGAGTACTTGACAGGTGTACGTGTTGGTGTGTGTATTCCTGTCCGCTCCGAGCAGATGGACCACCGTGGGCCACAGCCCGTCGCACAGAGCCTCGTGCGAAGGCGTTCATCCATCAGACTCTGTACTTCTAATCCTCTCCGCTCTTGTGCTGTTAAGATGCTTAAAGCTGGAGGGAGGCATGAGCTCTGTGTGTGTCTCTCAATCCACAGATATTGCAGAGGGGGGGAACTGCTGGCGCTGCATGCGGCTAGTGAAGAGGGATGCATCATTGACTTCATCTCTGTCTGTGCCTTTTGAAGGCTGGTGTGGCCTTTCGATGCAGGAGCTCATTTGTGACTCTTTGGAATATAAGAATAAACAAGCATGCGGTGTAGGGAAGGGGATGAGAGCGAGATTTAATAAAAAGGTGTCTGGCTTAGGGGACTGGAGGTGGGCCAGGAAGCAGTAATTATACAGTAAATCAACAGCTGGAATTGTACTGGGGAGCTTGGTTTTAAATATATGAAGCTGTTGGAAATAGAGCTGCTGTAGTGAATTGTAAATTTGCATAATACATAAGGTGTATGAGAGTGTAGTGGAGGGCAGCGGCAAATTTTTAACAAATTTATACAAACACATATAAATGGCATTAAATTTAACAAAAGCTACAGGAAAGACATTTATCATGTTACAGAAGTTTTCTAAATGCTGTTATTTTGAATCCTAGAGGAAGGTTTCCAAAAAAAAAATTTTTAAATTAAGTAGCACAACTGTTTGCAACAATGACAATAATAAGAATGTTTATTAATAAGAATGTGGCAGAATGTGACTGCTGATTTTTTTAATCCATTTTTATATATTAAAGTATATATAAAAATAAAAAAGTTATTTTAAATTGTAATAATTTTTGACAATATATTTACAGTATTTTTATGCAGTCTTGGTGAGACTTCTTTCAGAAACATTTAAAAATCTTGTCGACCCCAAAATTTTGAACAGTAGGGTATATTATGATGAAGGTGATGATGACTATTAATATTATTTTTATTAAAATATATAGTAACATATATTAAACTGCCTATTGATATACAGGTAATTTAAGTTTCTATAATAATCATCATATTCTGAGCCATTTGAATTTGTACTTGAAAAACTATACATACTGTTTTGCATACAGATCATTTTGCAGTTGATAAAATGCAAATAGCTCCCATGTATTAGTAAATTTTTCTTTTAGTTAGTAAATATTGTCTGCCACAATAAGCATACATTTACTATTAAACGAGGTGTTTGATGATATGAGATGGTTTTGCGCATTTAATATAGTAGCCTAAACTTACAGTATATAGTGCACAATGCACGTCAATATATGGCTACTTTTGTTTGTTACACCATTGGCTGTCAAAATACGTTTAGAGAAGTTTGGCATCATATTTTTCAAACACAGTACTTGTTCAAACAATTATCTTATTGTCAACTGTAGGTGTAAGATAATTGTTTGAACACGTACAATACAGTGCAATACACGTACAGAACACGTACAATACAATACAAGCTCAAATTTTCTGGGAAGATTTTAGCAGCTGGTGGCGCCACATAAACATGTATTGTAATGCTTTTTTTTTTCAAGCAATATGTGTATTTAAAAAATGCCTATTTAGTAAAAAGTCAGCATATAGCTCATTTACTTCTAGTGCTGCAGTGAGATGAATAGAATGTAAACAGACAGCTTTCTTTAGATATACAGTATTATAAATCCTTGGCACAAACCAGTTGTGTACATAGTTCATCAAAGACTCGTACTGAATAGAAACAACCTCAAGCTTTAGTCCCGAAAGATGCCAGTGTGAATGAACATACCTGAGTGTGGCTCTTTTCATTCCCTGCCTTCCTCTGCATCTGTCAGAATGTTGCTTATGTTATTTATTCTCTTCTGTGAATGTATTCTCAGCCAAGCACTGCCTGACTGAGTTGTACCCTTTATCTAAATGACCCTTTTTAAACACTGTACATGAAGCAATTCAAGCTTTTCATGAGAAACAGATTAAAACTCACTCATGCCCTAAATCAATTTATCAGCAATCGGCTGAGACGGCTAATTAACCCCCACTGTTTCTACCGAGAACCTCTTCATTTGTTAACAAGTGCATATAACCACCCCACCCCCACCCACCCATCCATCCGCTCGCATGCGGTTGCGAACGTGGCCGACATTGACGCACCTCTAAATCCTGTTTTACTCTGCCTGTTGCTTGCTCCACCTCACCAGAAGGACCCACGGCGCTCCTGCTGTGCTGTATGTGTATGTGTGTTGTTCTGCGCCGGTGTCTCTGTCTTGTAATCTCAGTGGGTTTCCATGGCTCACTGGGTGATAAATAGAAGTGGTAAATGGATATACTTTTTTGTCCTTGTCACCAGATCCATCTCTGGTTCTGTTATCCTCCCTACCCTCAACTCAGCGGGCACACAAGTTTCAAATGCCATATGCGGGTTGGGTGTGTGTGACGGTTGTCTTGTTTGGTCTAACACTTTGATGCACACTTGCTGGTCGACACGGCTCTCGAAAGCTGATGGTGTGAACACAGTTTAATCCTAAAGAGCAAAGGAAGTAGATATACTGGTATAAATCAATAGATCCTCAAGGCTGTGTGCAACTGAAATGCCAGCACTGTTGTTAGAAGTGTGTGTGTGTGTGTGTGGGGGTAGGTGGGTGTGATCATATATCCATCCACTTCATCATTTGCCAGTCTACCGCGCAGAATGCATTCTAGACACGTAAGCACTAAGACAAGGCGACAGCCATTGAATTTCCTCACCGTTCAAGGTTGCAAATCACTTATGGGTATATGAGAACCAGCAAATGTCAAATAAAGCACAACAACGCTGCATTCGAAAGTCTTTAACACACAAGACTGTGTCAAGCAATCAATGTGCAAGCCAAATATATATTCGGCCCTCATTTTGTCAGGTATTTCATGTTATTTCGAGCGTCATCTTTACCTGCTTTAAGCTGTGATCTTCTGCCGTGTCGTATTGATTCTCCAGACAATCTTTATTGACATGCTGTAACTATTTGACCAACTGATCTGTTAAAGTATACCTTGTGTGACAGCTATAATATCAGCACTTCTGCTCGCTGACAAGTCTTCCTACTGTGTGGTTGTGATATCGTTGTAATAACATTCTTTTGGCTTTTGTGACGATTAATTCTGCTGGCTCTCTGTCTTTGGACAATCAGAAATATGCTGTTGTTGTTGCATGTCGATTTAGGAAGCCTAGTTTTGATCTAGTTTGGCACAGCATTGATTATTTCTCATGCAGTAATTATTGAGTGGCGTTCTGTTTGGTTTGTGTACTCAGAGGGTGTTTGGATCCCTCTTAAAGCCAGAGTGAGAACTGTGATGATTGAATTCAAGTATTGACTCTGACCTAAATTTGTTTTTTGATGGATATTTTCTGACAGAAATGAGAAGAGTGCAAGCAGGGTGTGAAATTGACAATTTACAATGGGATTTGATTTTACTGTTTTCAATTTTTTTTCTATTTCTATTTATTTTTCATGTTGCATGTTTGTGTCAAACAGTTCAGGTTATTGGATTACTCGCCCCATCATAAACAAGATCCAGTTTAGTTTCTGAAACAAGACCTGTCAAAAAACAGTTTGAAAAATGTCTCAATGTTCTTTGTCCATACAATGAAACTCAAAGGGTTTGATGTAGTTTTGGTCCTCGTTCATTAATTTTCAGTTGAAAGTTTCTTCTGATTACCTCCTGAAGAACACTTTAGAAAATCATCTGAAAGACACACAGGCCACAATTAATGGCAGATGACAGATTTTTTTTTTTTATTATTATTATTTTTTTTTTTTATGTGAACTATCTTTTTACATTTAAAAGAAGTGCTGTGTTGATAGGAGAGGGGATTTTGATCAATCCCAGTGAACTGAATGATATGATTCTTTTCACCAAAGTGACTCCTTCAGATCAGTAGGTGGCGACAAGTGAGCAATTTTTTATTATTATTTATTCAACAGATTTGTTGCACTGTTTATCACACTAAACCACATGTATTTTCTTACTAATAGAAAAAAAACACATTTTTGAAATTTGGCACTTGAAAAATCTACTGATTACGCAAAACATAATATTATGAAGTATTATTAAAATTTTTCCTATATTAATATATTGTAAAATGTGATTTATTTCTGTTAAATTTTAGCAGCCATTACTCCAGTATTCAGTGTCAGATTGATCCTTCAAGAAGCATTTCTGATTATTATCATTGCTGCTTATATTTGTGAAAGCCGTGAACAATGTTGTTTTCAGGTTTCTGCGATAAATAGAAAGTTTATTGAAAAAAAATCTTTCTGACCCTAATTTTTTTTT
This sequence comes from Sinocyclocheilus rhinocerous, assembly GCF_001515625.1. Taxonomy (NCBI): domain Eukaryota; kingdom Metazoa; phylum Chordata; class Actinopteri; order Cypriniformes; family Cyprinidae; genus Sinocyclocheilus; species Sinocyclocheilus rhinocerous. The sequence continues at coordinate 497,180 of NW_015636845.1, forward strand.
AACAATTATATGCGATTATGATGCAATTCCTTATAAAGTTACTGACCAAGTAACATTTTATTTACTTTCCAAAACCAGTTTTAATATCATTTGATGTTAGGCAGGTGTTTAATTTTGACCTCGAGTAGAACAAAGAAAAGGAGGATAGCAGAACAAACCCATTCACAAATCATAGATCCCTTTATTGATTACTCGTCATACTCCAGTGTGCTGAGGTTTGAACTTCAAACAGCCCTTTGTTGAAGCAGATGATAACCCAGCTATGTAAACCACAAAGGACAATTGAAAACATATTTTTTAAACATCCCTGAATGCATAGTTGGCCTGAACGTTTTAAATAGATTTTGGATATTTGCTGGGAGTACACTAAAAATGCTATCGGTTATGCTTGCTTCACGCTTCTCGCTGGATTTTCTGCAATGCTCTTTAAACATTAATAGCGCCAAATGTCAGGCCTCCCACCCTTCCATCTTCCTGTGTGTTTGGATTCTCCGCAGTCCCTAATCCTGTTACTGGATTACAAGTTTTATTCCTCTCCATTTCTTCTGTTCCATTTCCCATGCACCCAAACACTGCAGTGCTTTAGGAGGCCAGTATGAGGATTAGCATAGCATTACTGAGGTGTGAAACCACATAGCTATGATACCACTGGGTAAAGAAACCACAGAGGATCCTTAGAGCAGCAGAAATGTATATTCAGTCCACGTGTTACCTAAAAGCGGATATTCTTAAGGGCATATTGCAGGCTATTTTCATTCAATTCTTCATGCTTCTTTTTATTTTTTAGTTTATTCATTGTATTAGAATACTATGCACATATGTGTGCTGTAAACACATTTCCTACAAAAGGAACGGGCCATAATTATTTGTTTATATTTGTATTTGCCGATACTTTCGTGTTTTTAATGTGCGCTATTCATGACTTAATTCATGACTCATCACCCAAAAATGAAAATTTGCTGAAAACGTACTCACCCTCAGGCCATCCAAGATGTAGATGAGTTTCTTCACCACAACAGATTTGGAAAAATTTTACATCACTTGCTCACCAGTGGATCCTCTGCAGTGAATGGGTGCCGTCAGAATGAGATTTCAAACATCTGATAAAAACATCACAATAATCTGGACAATAAACTGGACTCCAGTCCAGTTAGCATCTTAATTTTGACATGAAAAGCTGTGTGTTTGTTGTTGTTTGAAACAAATCTGCCATTTTAACTTGCTTCTGGCCAAGTCCATAATTCATAATAACACTTCCTCCATTGAAAAAGTACTTCCACAGTTGTCCTCTTACATCAAAATCCACCAACATATTTGTTCAGAACTGTTTTGGACCGTTTTCACTTGTAAATGGTGCTTGATCTGTGTACATTTCTCTCTTGATTCAGGCGAGACAACTTTTTCACTGGAGAAAGCAATATTATGAATTAAGGACTTTTTTTTATTTTAGCTATTTTAGCTGGAAGCAATGGTTTTCAGTTAAAACGTCTTAATGATAGATTCCTTTTTTTACATACATGCAGCTTTTCACTTCACATTTGATGTTTAATTGATGGACTGGAGTCTTGTGGATTACTTGTTGGATTATTTTGATGCTTTTATTCGTACTCATTCTGACGGCACCAATTCACTGCAGAGGATGCATTGTTGAGCAAGTGATGTAATGCTAAATTTCTCCAAATCTCTTCCGATGATGAAACAAACCCATCTACATATTGAATAGCCTGAGGATGAGTACGTTTTCAGCTAATTTTCTTTTTTGGCTTAACTGTTCCTTTAAAGAGACTTAGATGGAGGGATGTTGCATTATCAGTGAGACTGAATCAAAAGAAGATTTTTGGCCTTCAAATGACCCTGAGCTGAAAAAAAGAGATTTCATCGCTTAAATGCAAACCCGTACACCCACACACACACTCAGAAAGCATCCTTTTCTTAGACATCTTTCTTACGAGACTGTCCAAGGGCTTTTTCATCTTAATGAATACACCATAGAGCTTTAACACTGTGTAGGTCATAATATTTATTCAGTACAGTATACAGATGTGACTCTTAAATTGACTTTCGAATATCATCTGGACAATAACTGAAGTCAAGGCTAGGGGTGTAGCAGGCGTTATAACACTTTAAAAAATCTCTAAGTGCACTTAATTTTTAAGCAGGCAGCATTAGGGGTGGTCTTCTATAAAGCCATCAACCTGTCTTTAATACTACATTTTCATGCCTGGTAATTTAGTGTCACTATTAAATCGATTTAGAGCTGCAATTATGTTCTATAATTAAACAGGCCAGACTTTTGACTATCAGCATAAATTACAATATCATTATTACAATATCGGCATATTGCAGCTTATTCTGCAACAAAGTGAAGGTTTGTATAAATTATGGCACAGTGCTCTGTTCTGTGGACATTTTCAAAGACATTACATCTATCTATCTATCTATCTATCTATCTATCTATCTATCTGTCTGTCTGTCTGTCTGTCTATCTACAGTATATACATATTTTAAAAGAAATACTTTATATATGCATATATACTTATGTGTATGTACTGTATATACACATTTGTATATGACTACATAAAGAAAATTAATTAAAATATATGTGTGTATGTGCATATATACATGTGTATATATAAAATACATATGAATCAAAAACAGTACATTTCTCTTTTTATAATGGCTGTATCTTAACAGCTATAAATATACATTTTGCTGCCACATTATCAAGGTAATATTTTGATTGAAAATAAAAGTGTCAGTGTCATAAGTCTTATATGGGGCTGTACAGAGTACCCTTCAAGTGCTCTTGATGATGGCCACTTTTGAATGGAACTGGTTCGATGACAGGTGGGGTGGTCTTGAAAAATAAGAGGGTTTTGGTGATGTCAGCTGTAAAGAAAAGTCATTCCAGAGGTAAGGAATGTTATTATATTTTGATAAACGATTACAAAGACCAAGATTTTGACAGGAGTTTTGTCTCGCTCTCTGATCGCACAATACTCCTGTATTCTGCCATTTTTCATAGCTCGAGAAAGACTGGCAGCCCTAACATTAGCCACTGACCGCACAGAAAACCCACTGAAGTGCACACTTGTGTCATACGTATGTCAGTGATGTGACAGTTGTTGACATGCTTGTTGTCCACTGCATTTTTTTTAGAAACATACAACACCGAAACTGCTCTTAAAATTTAATCTTGTGGAAATTTTAGGGTATAGAAACATAGAAAGTGGTTGTCAGGCTTTTAAATAGGCCTAAGTGAGTATAAACTTAACTGAAATTAGCACTCCGAGCTGGACGTACTCTACAATATGTTTGTTAGCTTTATTGTGAGCTTACAGAGAAAGAAAACTCATCCTGTGTGTCCTACTTTTTTAAAATTTCAACATTTTTAGTCTTGTCCATCTCTCTGTAGTAACTCTCGTTGGTTGGTCTCATTTTTAGTGCATTTCTCTTTTCTTCTTTTCTCCTTTAATCTGTTTGGTGCAGTGTTCCGTTGTATTCTCTGAAGTCTGAACAGAGAGAGACTGACGTTCAGAGTTGCGGATGACGATGTTCTCTCGTTCTGGCTCAATGAAGAGAACTGATCTGAGCAGAAAGCAACAATATTGATCTATTTGGCTTGTGGTTTCATAAATTATTTGGAGCCATCTAAAGATACAGAAACCCCACACTGCTGCTATTAGGATGTGACATAAGCCCTGTTGTTTGTACAGGGGCAAAAATGGAACTTACATGGCAAACTAATTGAGGTTCGACTTGGACTCCGAAATGAAATATTTCCTGTGAATATTGCAACACTGTTCAGATACAAGAGGATTTCTCATGCACTCTCTGATGCTGGCAAGATTATATGATCGTTTGTGGCTCACAGCAGGTACTGAGATAATACACTTTATGATAACAAATTTATTTATTATTTTTTATGTGCTCGTGATGTGGAGAACATTTCTATTGAGTGACATTTTACAGACATTGCTAGAAAGAATCTAATATTTTAGATGATAAACTATTCAGGATTTATGGCTGAGTAGATATAACCTTGCATATGAGTGAAAAACACTGTCAAAACATCATTATGCTTCTGTTCTTATTTGTGAATACTTTTAGTCATGAATTCACCAATTAATTGATTTAGTCTGGTAGTATACAACTAACATTTTAGAACAACCTTCAACCAGTGGCTGATGCGAGAATGCGTACGGTCGATATTTGAGCTCAACATTGTCTTCATATTGATTCTACTGCTCTGACAGTAGCGAGAGAGGAAAGTTCTCTAGATGCAGAATGAGTAAACTTTCAAATGGACTTTGGATTTAAGTGCTAAGTTATTAAAGAAAGACCTTGATGCAGTGATTTGCATCTTATTCCCTCAATATAAAAGCTGGCAGAATTTGCATGTGTGTTTGAACCGAGGGGAAAATTCAGTCTCTAGAGGGCTTGTTGATTTAATATATAAAAGAAAGAACATATTTATCTTCCATTAGCCACAGACGGTGAAATCAAACTTGTGCCAATGTAAGCATTTTTTAGCTGTACTGTTGTTTCATGACTTTAAAATAACAAAGACCACTGAGTCTTTCTGCAACTACGTAGTTTACATATAAAATCAACATGAGCTGTTTTATTTCTGCAATAAACACATTTTTGTTTGTTGTTCGATTCATTGGTGCATAAAATAAATGTGTTATTTAATAAAACAGAAAAAGTTTTATATACATATAGTAAATAATGAAAAGCAAATATTGTACATAAATATTTAAATAATATTTTCATTTAGAAATGTCATATTTCCAATGTAAAATGGGTCGTGAATGCCATTTGATGTTGAATTTCCATTCAAATGAGAACATTTTTTGCAAAAGCAATTTACAGAAAGTCTCCAAAGCTCTTACTATTTCTCGAATGCTCTTCTGTCTGTCTTTATTTTTTTCTATCAATTTCTCCCTCTCTCTGCGCAATTGCTGAGCCGGCAATTTTATCTCGCTAAGCTTGTTACTGACTATATGCAGAATTCTCCCTGTTGTGTTTTCGAGCTGACTGATTATAGCAGGTGGGCCAGTGGCATCGTCGCCGTCTACATGTTTAGATGAATGCACATTATAGAGATGTATCTGCATATTATAGAGATGCATCGTTGTACCACGCAGCCAATCTCATTTAGTTTTGTGTATCATTAGTCAAAGTGATGCAGATTAAAATCCTGCTACTGTGCAAATGAATGATTAAACACTCGGAGCTGTTCGAGTTCCATTTAAAGGACAACAGGGTCCTTTCGTTCAAGCTCATTCGTTATGTTACAGGACACAAGCAGGATTTACAGCTTTCCTCGGCTCCTGCGGTGAAGAAAGTAAATAATGGATCAGGTGATGGTGGTCGGGTGGGTTGTGGTTGCAAGTCGGTGGGCGTGTGAGCCTGGAGATTCGTTTTGCAGACAGGTGCCCTGCGGTATTCAGCTCTTTGACCTTCCCACATGAAAGTGTCTAAAAGCTGACTTGGCTCCTTTATTATTTACCGCTAAAATGTGCTGCCAAATCAGCTCGCAAGGCAATTAAACCTTCACGTAGACTCGAATACCCTCCCTCGCTGACCCAGTAGCTTAATTGGGGGTCCATAATAACGCTCATTTTCTGTTCTCAGAAATACAATTACACCTGTGGCTCTGCCCTTTTAAACCAGGCCTGATCTCCACACGCATCACACCGGCTCAATTCATTTAATTTATCAACCACGCAAGACAATAGGATTACACCCTGCTGAACAGACTCACAGCCCATTAATGATTCTCATGAAAATCATTTGCAGCTGAGATGAAGCTGTAAAAATAATTAAGGATTTTAGAAAAAAAAAGTGAATTTTGGTGGAATTTAGACAGGTTTTTAATTCGCCTACAGCTGTGGTTCGCAAAGTGTGGGATTGAGGTATTCTAAGAAGGCCAAAGGAGGCCAGCCTAGCTCAGGGTGAAGTTTCATTTCATGCCGACTCATGCTGTCTGTTCTCTAAATGCATCTTATTGAATAATTCATCCGTACATAAGTTTATTTCTTTATTTTTTTTTATTATTATTATTATTTATTTTTTTTGCTTAATCAATTGAATCAAAATGTCTTTATTCAATTTTCTGGTGAAACAGCCTATTTGTGGTGACATATGCTGGACTTCTTCAGGCGTGTAGTCTGCATAAACCCCATCTCGTTTTTACAGTTGACTAAAAAACTTAGATCCATCTCCATCCAACCAATTACTGATGGATAGAACCTGTCCTCGCCCTTCATTTTTTTTCTCGATTCGATTTCTGTTTTACTTGGATGTACTTTACAATAAGGCAGAAAAAAAAATAGGCAGAAAAAAATTTTTCACTACTTCCACTGCATTGCATAATCGCAATTGTACGTTTGTGAAAATTATTTTGAATGAACTTTTTTGTTTATGAGGGTTTATTTGAAGTGATGAAATAACTCTACTTAATTTTTGGGAGAACTATCACTTCAGTATTGCTTGAACAACGCAGTACCATTGTTTATTTTATGTTTATTTTTGAAAGCCATTGGTATGTTTATAACTAAAATGTTTGTGTATTTTTCCAACAATAGTGACTGTCCAATTTTGTTTAATTTTCTTCACTGTAAAGTCTTGATTATCATTCCAGCAAAAATGTGAAAATAATAAACTTTTTTTATACCATTAGTATTATGTGCAATTTGGCCAAAATAATGATAAGAATAAAATGAAGATTAGATTATGAGGTGCTCAGTTCCTTAGCAAAATTTGTAGAAATTTGTAGATGCCTTTCAGTTTCTAAAAGTGTAGTACAATCTGCTATAAAATCCTAGATTTTGTTCACCATTGTTCATTTCTGAATCAGACATGTAAATGTTGTTCTTAAAATATTCAATGAAGGACAAAAGAATGTTTCAGGTGTACTGTATTATCATCAAGTATGCACCTGGCTCTGGTTCTCATAGGTGGAGAAGGTCCAAGGGTGCAGGACCAGGTGGCCTGAACGAGTGACACAGTAATGAATTCATGGCAACGGTGGCGCAGTAAGCACCAGGTGCAGCTCATCACCACTAGTGCCAGTGTTTTTGCATTTCTGCTTCCATCCTCTCAGGCACGCATTGCTGTTGTGAAGCTGAACGTGGGCCAGTGGTAGAAGAACCAGGGTGGCTAAATCCCAATTTGCATATAATCCCTTCTATATAGTATAAAAGAGTTGGATAAGTACATTCCAACTTTTTGAAAAGTGTCAAAGTTACTGGATGTGATGTAGTACTGCTAATATTTCATTTATACTAACATTTGTAGATGTTTACCAGTAAATCATTCTTTTTGGAGGGCTCCTAAAATGGCTAAAAACATGCATGTTTCCTATTTAGCAAGATACTAGCCATTACAAATACAAATTGTTTGCAATAAAGGAGTCTGTGGTAGATGCAGTCATATGACCTTTTATATTTTTCTTTTACTACACACTAAAAAGTATGTACTGTTGCTAGCAAAGTACTTTTAGTGCATGCAAATTGAGTTTCATGCGATGACTGGAGGGCGTGAAGTTCCTCCGTCACACCGCCCATGTGTGAAATGGCTTTCTTCAGAATTGGGTTCCTGGACTTTAGAAGACCTAGTGCCCAGAGTCTGATGGGCCTGAAGGGGGGAAGAAATAGGAAGATTAGGAGACAGAATGACAGAGAGAAACATCCGTGGTGAGGGAGAAAGAGTGGAGGAAGAATGTCAGAGGACAGGTTGGGCATAACTCTGCGTGTGGTGAGGGATATAAACTGTCCGGCAGGCAGGATTCTGTGGGCCTGAGGGATGAGAGGAGAGCTTGTGTTCTGATAGGATGTGATAACTACCGTATATCAACCACTACTAGATCAATACTACAGCACTACTGCACATACAAACACCCGACGTGGCCACATACACACCATAAAACACTGAACAGTGCTAACTCCAGCGAGTGATCAATCTCATCTCTGTCCATGACGTGAGGGATCAATATCACCCAATACCCTAAAACAATCTACTCTACATTTTTAATTGAAATTCCATTTTTCAAGTCCATAATCCAATAAATTGGTTACTCAAACATACATAATGTATTTTAATGGACGTTTTTGTAACAGTTACATATATTTTAGTTTTAACTAAAGGTAGGGTAGGCATTTTTTCCCCAGAAACATTTATATATATATATATATATATATGCTGGTTGAAAGTCTCTTTACATCCTGATAGCAATCAATGATGGAATGTTTGGGTCAATCGATACGACAAACTTGTTTCTTTCAAAAGATAGGCTAAACTTCAAGATAAAGTATTCTTAAGGTGTTGAACCTTTTATTGAATGTAGCCCACTTTTACCTGTTGAGACATGCCTTCACATTTTTTAGACCTGTAGGAGCTGTGTTCATGATTGTTGAGTTGAGGGAGGCATGATGTGTGAAAGGGATGTTTGCAAAGGTTGCTTTTTTGGTAGTTCCGCTAGGTGACACTAGTAGCGCAGAAAGCAGGCGGTAAACAGAAGTTTATTTCATTTTATAGTGATCATGGCTACAGCGATTCATGACATGACGGGGAAGAACGTTATAAATGGGCAGTGTAGCCATGTGTTTTTTAACATTTTAATAAGTCAGTTGAGGTGCCTACTGAACCTTTCATAAACAGCCTGCAAGATGGAAAACTGTGGCATGTGAGTTGCCTTTAGCACTAAATTTTGGATGTATTTGTGACATTAGCAGATTTGCATAATATTTATTGAATTTGGGTAGTAAAATAATTCAGTGGCCATAATTAATTATTAATGAAAGAAGTGCACATATGTATCCAAAGTTTTGTCAGGAAACACTAGATGGCGCAGTCTGATAGTTCAAACTTAATCTTACATAGACATCATCACATGGCGCAGCTGATTCTTTCTGTATCAGTAGTCAATGAGCTCACTGCTCAACATTCAAATACTTGGCTAGTGCTTGCTGTAGCAGTTGCAGCGCGTTTCAGAAACCCTCCACCTTCCCCAGCTCCACCTGTAGATCTGCTACGGGGTGATTCATGTATGCTATATGGGGGTTATTTCATATATGTTATATGTGCAGCAGCAGTATTTCTTACTTGCTCACAGCAGCATGTTGTGGATGTATTGGCAGTAGCAAGTCTCGTACATATATATATTATTTATTTTACAATGTTTAAATATTTTTGTAATTTTGTAATTATAATTGTTACATACAGTATGAGCTGTGTAATGTCAGTGATGCCATCTTAATTTGACTTTTAGATTGGAGATGCAAGCTTTGTGCAAGAATAATAGTAAACGTTCTTAAAACAAATGTGTTAGCAATCAAATGTGCCAAATAAAGAATTAAAAGAATTAGACTTGTGCCACCTCATGGGTAATTCATACAACAATTCTAGAATGGCGAAAACTGAATGCCATAATTTGAGCAAATACTAGAGCGTCCATTTCAAAGTGGCGGTAAACAAATTGGATCTTGTTTGTCACCAGAAGAAGAAAAAAAAAAAAACAGAGTTTACCCCTACAGGTAAACATTTCATTTTCTATGCTAATGCTAATGTCATCAAAGCAGACCAGTCTGAATGGAAATGCTCTTGATGCAGGCACAGAGAGAAAGAAATAGGAAACCCAGCAGAAATGGGAAGCCCTTGGTGCTTAATTGCCTGGAGGAAAAGGGAAAGCAGAGGGAAATTACAGTGTTCCGTTATTGCGGCCCATACGGACAGACGTGTAGCTGTCTGGAAGCAGTGAGGTGTGTGTGTGACGCTACACTGACGGACTGCCTCTCTGACAGCCTAATCTCCATCAAACTGTCTGTCTGCTGTCACACCTCCACTGGAGCTCTCTCTCTCTTTCTCTCACACTCTTCTTTCCCACCTTTCTTACTGCTGCTCTGCCTTTTGCCCACAATTCCCACTGCATAACACTTTTCGTTTTCTTGCTTATGGCCTTTTTTTTTTGTGTACTTTTTTAGTGCCTACCTAATAATAAGTTTGAGATTTTGAAAACTGCTGATGTACACTTTGTTTCAGTCTCGAGCCCAAATAAAATAATATCACTTGGGATATGTTGGAATAGGATATTTTAGTCCCGATTCCCCTATCAAGACAAAGCGTTCGGTCTACCACTGAAATTAAATATTGATTTGCATGGTACAAACAATTTTGTATTGTGTATACCCACTGTACTCTATGCTTTACTGACAGATAAACATGATTTGTGTAGAATATGAACTAGTTTAAGAGGAAATATTCATAACTTGATCAACGATTCTCATTGTGATGATAAAAACCTCTGTTTATGCAAAATACATTTGCACACTGCATGATGGGCTACTTTATGCCATTTAGGATAAGTTTCAATTTATCGCTTTTTCAATTGATTTTCTCCATTAAGGCAGTGGCTTCAACGAGGGGGAAATTAAATGCTTTAATTCATATCTAGGGGCTTTAATTTGTCTAAGTACATAAAATCTTAGGAAAAGCTAGCCAAAGACAGGGTACCGTTTAATGAGAAAATTGTTGTTTTGCATTTTGGCGTTATAGACATTATAACTCTGAGTATTAATGTTTTTTAGGAAGCACATTAAACCACCTGTCTTTTTCTCAAGCTTCTAGTGGATGTGTGAAAAGCGCTGACTTTTCCAAAACGTTTCATTTGTCCCCTGGCGACAAAGAGTTAGTTCAAAATTGCTGATGTTTTATGGTTCAAATTATGGCTTTCAGGTTGGACAAAGGGTTTATATCGGCATAACCACCTGCAAAATTACGAACAAACTCTCATTTTACAGTCACATCTTGTCATGCTTTAGTGTACGTGGATAACATGCATGCATGCGGCCTTATCGCTCTTTTCCTCTGTGATAAATAGACTGCATTCTGGAACAATAAATAACCACCCTGGAGGGCAAGAATAGCAAGCCAACATGACAGTCATACCATAATCATGCATCCTGCTGTACATGTTAACATCTTTTTACTTAAGTATATCCTAAATGCTCATCATTTTGCAGTTCAGGAGAAATTCATGCAAATACATGTATTTTGCATGCATGCAGTGCTTTTTAAAATAAATTTTAAAGATTTTATGGAAGTGTTCCAATTTGTCTAGAGATTACAGTACATCTTGTACAGTGGCACAGTATAGTTTTTTTTATAACTAAATTGGTTAGCTGAATATAAGCTAATTGAATTCTCTCTGTTTCTTTTTTTTAAATTCAAAGGTGCTAAGATTTATCTTGCCTATTGCTTCGCTGATTCTAGCCTGATATTTATATTAATCTCGCTAAAGCCAGCAAATTAAATAAACTTCAAGCTATAACCAATCATGTGTTTAATGACCCGTCGCAGTCTGAGCCAAATGCTATATCACATGGTAAGACATTCATTGGTTAATATTCATTGTATTGCCAGGCGGCTACACTTCACTTGCCAGAGAGTTAAGCTGGAGTCACAAATTACTTCGGACCAGGCTTTGAATATAAGCAACAGGATATGATGTTGCGGTATGATACTGTATGATGCCAACTCTGATCATTTTGCATGTCTCCTTAATTAAACTCACCTGAGTCAGGTCATCAGCTCACTGGTACAGACTTTTAAGATCTGAAATGGGTGTCAGACATAGGAGACATGCAAAATGTGAAGTGTTGGTGGGGCTCCAGGAATGTGGTTGGGAGCCACTAGTCTACTCCACGTTCATGGACTACTGCAAGCCATGCAGGTTGTTTGTATGCAGCAAGTTTGTTGTATTATATTGTCTTTGGTCAGAGTTTATCAAGCTTGAACTTTGGTACACAAGATTTTCTTGATCGCTTTTTGATGTTCATATGCATATGAATTTTGAGTCATTTTTGCTGTCAGTGTGCAGTGTGCACAGACAGATTAGTTGTCATTTAACACCAGGGTTGTATCCAGTTAATTTAATTCCTGCAATTTGAATTGAGATACAGTAGACAGGATGCAGAATTGCAATTTGAATGTAAGAAAGTATAATGAAAATGAACTGAAATTCAAAGAAATTTAGGCTGGACTGTAATATATTTTTTAAACCAGAAAAGTGTAGTTTGTTAAGAAAACTTTGAATGTCCACTTGACAAACCCATTAAACCAGTTAACGCAGTAAAGGCATTTACATTGTTACAAAAAAATAAAAATAAAACCTAATTCTACAGTGCATAAAAATGAATGAATGAATGAAACAATGAATGAATGCTGTTCTTTTGAACTTTCTATTTAAAGAAAAATCCTGAAAAATATATAAAAGTTTACACAAAAAAATATAAAGCAACACAGTTTTCAACTGATAATAATAAAAAGTGTTTCTTGAGCACCAAATCAGCTTATATTACTGTTTTTACTGTATTTTTTAACAAATAAATGCAGCCTTGGTGAGCATGAGAGGCTTCTTTCGAAAACGTTTAACAAAATCTTACCAACCCCAAACATTTGAATGGGATATGTTTAATTTCAGTTCTTTAAATGCCTCTTCCTGACATTCCCATTCAAATTCCGATTAAACTTTGTGTGGAAGGCCAGTTTTTTTTATTCTGAATTTCCACAACTCTGGTTCGAGTTATTATTCTGATAGACAACAAAGAGCTTTAGCTTCTTTCAACAAATGTTTGGTTTAAAAACTTTCAAATCTACCAAATCACTGTCTGAAATCACTCATGTGAATACTACAGTTGATTTTCTAAAACATACGTCTGAATGAGTGAGATGATGTTTATGAGGTATATGTACTCTGCAGTAACTGCCTTGTCCCACTTACCATTTCAACGGTTCCATCTAAATGCCAGCATGAGTACCATTTCCTCGAGCCCTGAGAGGGCCTGGGCCATTTTACACTTTATGAACAATGGGAGCTCTTATCATACACATGTTGAGTCGATTCAACCGGGCTGCTGCATCACAGAGGTCATTTTTCCCATCAGGACGCTCCCTGTGCTCGATGTCGCCATGACCCCGGGATTGAAAGAGATTGCGGAGAGGTCATGAGGCAAGAGCAGTGTGCGCTAATAATCATATTTCTGAGAGGAGCGGCAGGGTCACTGAGCTGCTGTCTAATCAGGGAGATTTTTGGAGTAGATTCTCTGGTCAAAACTCCCAGTGTGCTCCGCTTTCTCAAAATCCTTTGAGTGTTGAACTCTTAACCCTATCCAGAATGAGCCGGAGTGCTTTGCAGGTGATATGGAAGAGCCAGAGTGAGTGAATGCGATCCAGATGGGCCGCAGGATCTTCAGAGGATGTGAAATCTCGTTGGTGTTTTCGCTCTTGGCTCAATTGCTTGGTTGGATCCAGAGTTTGATTCCAACGCCCTCCCTCCCCCACAGGTCTTCATTTCACTTTATTATTTGGCATAGTATGTTTGTATCATCAATATATAACACTGAGCATTAGCAGCAGAATTTTTCCTATACTGTATCTAAGTAACAAGAAGAAAAAGGCAACAAAAACAGGAAGCATTACTTTTTTTGCAATTGTTATTATTCAGTTTTTCAGCTGTTTCTGTTTCTTTGGTTGTACTACCAGAATGTAACACCATGACATTTACGTCACTAATGGACGAAGAATGTGAGCTGTGCTGCCTGCGGGAAGTAATTTCAGAAGAGACAAGCAACAATAAGAAATGCAATATACTACAGGCAAATTAAAGGCCTGCATCAACAAGATAGCTCACTTTCAAAAATGATGCCAAATTACCTTCATACAAATTGCAAACCATACTAGAGTCCACAAAAACAGTACCCTAGATGCCTGTTGTCAAGTGTACTTGTGTGTAGTGTGTGTGGCCCACTTTTTTTAGTTACTGGTAATTTATTATGTATATAGTATCAGATGATATTGTTACAACAGTATGTAATCCTGCATGCTCATTTTTCTTTTTTTTACATTTAGGTTATTTTGGTCTCACTTAAAATGTATATTTAAAAACACTTTTTATTGATGTCATTTACTGGTATCAGAGATTTTTATTTATTGGTAATTTTTCAGCATATTGGATGATAATGTTATATTCATTTATTTTCTCTTTTTTACATTTAGGTTATTTGCCTCTTACTTTAAATGAAACCCCACCCCCAAACTGTAACTTACAATGTTGCCTAAATTTATTCTTTAGTGTTTTTTTTCTTACTTTTTTAAAGTTTAGTTTATTGCTGGTTTAGTGTTGATCTAGGTGGTGGACCAGCAAGGCCACCAAAATGTGACTGGTGAAGCTGGTCCTCCAAGAAAGCAATGCTTAAAGTTATTTAAGAGGCACACCATCACTCCATAATGGCAAACTGCATTCAGAGCACATCATAGACTACACAGCTTTTAATGAAAACACAAAGTGATTGGTTTCAGTGATATATAATGCATAAAGTGTGACAACCATCATTTATTATTTGTGAACCTTGGTACATGTTCTTGTTAAGCACTGTATTAGTAGCACAGCAGAACATTGATAAAGCTGAGGAGAGAGTTTGCCATGGCCCTGCATCTTATCTGCTCTCTGCCGCTGAGATGAGGGTTAAGAGGGTGGCTAACAAGCGCAAGCGCACATTTGTGTCTTCTTGTTTAAGTTACATTCTGGAGAAAGGGTTACTGCTTTCTCTTGAGAGGTCATTAGCAGTGTGTGTGAAAGTGAAAAAAAATTTGGGATGTAAGAAAAAATGTTTCCTTCTTTCTGGCCATAGTTTGACATCTCTCTGGACCTCTCTTGTCATCTATCTGTCCATCCATCCATCCATCCATCTATCTATCCATCCATCATTATATCGTTCTTTCTCTCTAGGTGTAATAGTTCAGAATTATCATGGTTTGGTTTGTACTTTTTAATTTAATTGTTTTGTGAGAAGTCGATATGTATTTTAAAAGGGTTGACAATTTGTATAAACTAGAAATATATGAACTAAATCAAAAGAAAAATATAAAAAAAACTATTTATGAGTAGTCTTTTATTTAAATCCATGTAGGCTATTTAATTAAAATCTTTAAACACAAGCAGAGATTAAACTGATGGAAAAAATAAACAAATTTCCAAGACCCCCAACTGTACGGTAATAAGGAAAAAATAATAATTATGTATTATTTTAATTGTAAAGTACATGTATCTGTATATCTTTAACTGAGAGCAGCTGAAGCACAAAAATAAAGGCTTCCCTTGGGACAGTAAACACTGTTAACAAAACAATAGTGCTATTATGGAGACAAAAGTAGTGCTGAAGAATGCTGACACACATCTCTCGCTGAAAGATTACCTGAAATTGTATTCAATATATCAAGTGGATTTACAGCAGGAACAGACATGATTTCCTAAAGAATGGAACAAAGTTTATTAAGCTGTTTCCTCTGGATAGAGGTTTTGTTCAGGGATTTAAGCAATAATTGTTGTTTAGAGAGATAACGAAACAGCTGTAACGGCACATCTCTGTACATTTACAGTGATTTATCTGACGAATAGGCTTAGAGAATTGCTCCAGAGAGAGAAATGCAATGAGGCCACTGCCAGAAGGACAAATGAGAGCTTTCCTTCAATGTGATTAATCTGCATGCACACTCAACAAATCTCCATCAGCCGAGAAATAGGGCAGTTATAAAAAGTAAAAACTAGCCAACATGACGAAATATGGAAACATTGATCTAATTTTTGTCACTTTGAGGTGAGTCTGTTTATCACAATGTTTATTTCAAACACTTCGTCATGCAGCGTAAGGCCATATTTATGTCATACTTGGCTTGTGGATAGTCACTGCCAACACAAAGGTAACTCTGTAACCTTTCGAATACAAATAAGTAAATCTTCAATAAAAAGGTTTGCACACTTTTACGGGACAAAAAGTGCTCTCATCAAATTCAGGCACTTTGTTAATTCTAACTTGATTATTTACGCAATGGAAAGGAAATTAACAGAATTCCCTGCAGGACTGAAAAAAATATTTAAAGTTTTCCCGTACTTGAAGAATTGAGTGTTAGTCACCATAAGGACGTCAACTTGAAATTAATTTAATATTTATTTTAATAAACTTTTGAAATTGTAATGAAATTATACCAATCTTTTTTTCAAACAGGGTGGAACAGGTTTTAGAGGAGACAAACAATTGATACCATAAAACATGACAGAATTCATCAAATCCATTGCTAAAAATTATTTTCATGCTAGAAATTATGTAACTTCTTAAAAATGCGATAAACTGGATTTTGTTTGTTAAAGGGATATTTGAAAGATGAACAAGATGGAAAGTGATTTTGAAGACAAAAAAAAACTATTAACTTAATATTTAAAATAACAATCCCAAGAAAATATTTTGTTTGAAACATTATGAATAGAGAAATGGGGAAAAGAAAAAGACACTTGGAATAAATTGAGTGTCAAAAAATGCCAAAAAAATGTACTTCACTCATTTTTAAGTGGTGATATTGTGCTCAGAGAAAATTAAGAGATATATATTTTTAGAATGTATTATTTTATCCAACATTTTAGATGTACAACTGAATGCACCATTTAATCTTTAATATCAGACATGAAATCAAAAAATATCTGAATTGCAACCTTGTGCAAGGCACTTCGCAATAGGAGAATCCAATTTGTGCAACTAGCTACTTGCAAGTAACACTAGTGACTATGACTAGGTTGTTTGGCTCTTTGTAACTTGTCTACAAATAAAGGTCACACAAGAACCAGAGATATGGCTTATATCCGTTTGGTGTAATGACAGATTTACACAGGATCAGTTATTAGTTGTGTTATTTATGAAGCAGAGAATGAGAGCAAGATAGAGATAGACATGGCGAGAAAGATGCCAAGAGCGCCAAATGCGGTGAGGAGAATGATTGCGTATTTTTCTCAGGCTTTTGCTTAGTGAGACTGGCAGCAGAGATTTCTGATTGGTGATCAGAGATATGCCAGAGTCCATGATCGAAGCTTTCAGACCTGACACACAGACGAGTTTGAGACTCACGGATTCCACACAGACACACTCAGACAAGAATAATTCACTCAGAAATTAGAATTCTGTCATTACTCACTCTCATTTTGTTCCAGTTCCGTATGCTGTTAATTTTCAGTGGCGCACAAAAGGAGAATTTTGAAGAATCTTCAGATATATATTTTTTGCCATATAGTGACACTGACCATGGACCATTGACCAATTTGATACCTCTGATTTGCAAATGAGAAGTTGAGAAATGATAAAAGAGCTTGAAAAGGGCTTGTAGAAGCAAACAAAAATGTTTGCAAATGCAAGTTTGCTTTTGTTAACACTATTAGTTAGGTTTAGGAAAGGGTTTAATGTAGGTGGTATGTTATTTTAAAACAAGATAAAGCGTTAATCTTTTAGCTCCAGTCACCAGATATTTAATTTCTGAACTGCTGTGATACGTATACAACAAATACCATAATTAAGTATTGCCAGATTCACGTTCATTTGTTTTGGATGAAACTTAACATGCTTACTCACTGGACATTTTGCTTGGAAAGTGTTCCTTTCTTTCTTTCTTTCTTTCTTCTTTCTTTTGTTACATCGTTACACTCGTGGTGCAAAAATCTTTTTTCCCTCCATTTATGCTTTTGACAGTTGCTTTTATGAAAAATGTTTTCATATCAATATATACTGTGTTTTATCAGTTTAATCCATTCCCTGGGAATCAAACCCATGACCTTAGCATTGTTGACACCATGCTATACTGTTTAAATTACAGAAACAAGCTCTGTCTCGTCCCACATACCTTATTCTTAGTTGCATGCAACATATTTTTCCCCTTAGAGTATTGTTTGTGTTTACAGAACAGGCTGGTGTGGTAGAGGTGTGAAATGTTGGGAAAAGACAAGCTGGTTCCATTCTCCTCCTTTCCCCTCCTCCCTTTCACATTCCTCCGACAGGCCGTGGTATCGCAATAGCAGCAATGAATGGATTTGGCGTGTTTAGGGCGCATCAGAAAAAATGGGATTTTATGCAAATGCTTCTTGACACGGGGGCGGAGGAGCACAATCGGCATGTAAACTTGGCAAAAGCACGACTGGGCTTATTTCACACTGGGAGACTCAGATTAGCTGTATATTAATAATCCCTCTTTTTGGACCGAAATGAATGTGAAGGGAGATAATGGAGACGAGGCGGAGGTAGAATATCCCATATTGATATTTGCATCTGAATCTGTTCTTGACATTGAATAGCCAGCATACTAAAAGGAAGCCCATAATAACCCAATCTCAGTGTGAGGAAAACAATTGCACCAGCTAATGAAATGATAGCTGTCCCGCCTTTTCTGTGAGACCTAGCGTTAGCCCATTAACTAGCTTGTTTATGTCACTGGGGTTGTTTGGTGACTGAATGAATGTTTCACAACATGAAGGACTGGCCTGATAAAACTCTTAAAATAATTCTAGGGAAAATATGTGAAATATAATAGACTGTTAGCCAGTCATTATGTGAAAAAAAATATATTTTAAGTTCTCTTTCATCCATCTCTTTGACTCTTGAGGTTTCTTTTTCTTCTGAGTGATGTTTTCATTTTCTTGCTGTAACTGGAGACTCTTCACCTCTAGCTATCTTTCAAAAAGTTTATCTTATACGTAAAAGTAATACCGAAGTCTCACAGGGCGAGATTGTGATCTGTGATCATTTTTAGATGCAAAATGGTGCCAATTAGCTATTCCGACTTGCATTTTTATGACAACATAGAGAAACATGAAAGGAGTCATTTGGGAGATAGGTTTACTAGGTCAGTTTTTACCTGGATAAGCGGTCATTGTTCAGAATAATTAAGTACTGAATACTGTAATTGACCGATTGGAATAGTATTCCAAAAGAGCATTTTTACAGATTTCTGTCAACTTGAAAATGTGTAAATTGGGTGAGCTATAGAAGGTCTACAGGATAGCACTGGATGTGATTTTCTTAGAATCGAGTTCTGTTCAAATATCTTTCCTTGGCCACATCAGCGGCCTTGCTGTAATGCAGAAGCAGCTCCTTCAGAGTCTTTACACTGCTCAGCTGGTGTAAAACGTTTGATTTTTGCCTTTTATTGACTGACAAAGCAGAGAGACGTCAATACATGTTGAGGAAAAGATGTAGTACAGACATCAGGGCATGAAGTAGGCTGGATTCAAACCCACATTGAACACATGACCTGTTTATATTCAATATTCTATTCATCATAGGTGTCGGGTGAGGCTCTACAGCTGAACCAAACCAGAAGCTTCTGTTTCCTCATACACTCAAGGTCTTTCCTTGTACTTCAGTACAAGTGTGTGTGCTTCTAGGAAGGTTAAGCAGTGGCCCTTTGTGTGTGTGTGTGGGCACACGCCTTGAAATTACCTTTAATATAATGAGAAAGTAATGCATGCCTCTGTTTATCCTGCTTATTGTTCTATAACTACAGTAGCTGTCTGAATAACAAATGCAGGCAGTTGAGCACAATACAACTGCACATTCATTACAGTGACGCTTACCACACAGAAGCGCAGTCATTTATAGATCCATGTCAGAGGTGCTTAGCCTCTGTTTTGAGCAAATACTCACCCTTCTCTCTCAATGTATGTCTTTTTCAATACTTCTTTCATGTCGGTCCATTTCTCACACTCATCAACATACTCAAATAAACACACACTTATTAACCTGTCTATTAGCAAAGAGAGCATGTTTCTCCAGCTCTGGCTGCCATGATGATGAGTATGCAGATTACCCATCTGCTACTAGGCCTCGCCCTCCAATCTCTCTCTCTGCCTCTGATTAGTAAAGCTCATTGAAAGTCCATCTGTCCTTCAAAGCTACATCTATCAGAAGTTGAATGGGTTGCTACACAGTTCCCAAAGCATGTTCCCAAGTTGAGTTGTTATAGACTGTGGAAAGCTTTGTGTTTGTATCATGAGGGAAGGAGGAAGTTGCTTGATTTCCTGTAGCTCTGTCTTAGTCTGGATCAAATAACTTTCGCATTGATTTCACTGACATTTTCTGCAGAGTAAAGTAGTTTTATTGCTCCTGTGTAGCTCAGACTTCAGTGGACTTCTCATTTACTTTATAGTGGAGTATTAACTTTTTTATTAACAATTTTTCTTAAAATTTATTATATTTAGTAACTAGAAACAAATGAGGAAATATTTGACATTCAATATTAATATACAACTATAAAGCTACTGAGAATAGCCTAGCCCAAGTAACTCTGAGTTCATAAAGATTTCATCATGTAAGACATTGTCTTTTTTGAAACTCTAGAAACATGAGTTTAATTTTCTACTTCAGTTTCACATGAGAGGGGAAAATATTATTATTATGTTATGAGTGTAAATACACTTTTTTTATTAGACAAACTCAATTAAAGTGCCCCTATTATGGATTTTTGAAAATTACCTTTCATGCAGTGTGTAAGTGAATGAAAACATCTTTCAAAGTTTTAAAGGGGACCTTTTAATGCATAATTCCCTTTTGCAAGGTGTTTAGACATAAATGTGTGTTGGCAGTGTGTGTACACAACCACCCTATAATGATAAAAATCGCAGAGAGTTCAGAGTTCACAGCGAGTTGTACACAGTCCGCCATTGCTGCACTGACGAGAATGTCTCCCAAGCATTTTAGGTGTTCTGTAGCTGGATGTATGAATCCACATAGCTCTCTCCATTTACTCCCGAATTCGGAGCCGCTGAAGACGAGGTGGATTAATTTTGTTTTCGAAGAAAATGCTCCCTCTACAGAAATTTGTTTATGTCTGCGCAAATCATTTTACACCGGACTGCTTTGTGAATGAGGGTCAGTATAAAGCAAGTTTTGCACAAAAGTTGCTCCTGAAGGATGGAGCAGTGCCAACTGTCCGTGATCCAGCTACACCTACAGAAGAAGTAAGTATCATGCGTTTGTTTTCCAAATTACCTTTCTGAAAGAGCTTCTTGGCACTAAGGCTAATGTTGCTAAAGCTACCATTGTTTGTCTGTTTTCACAGATGCTGCCTTCACGTGCTACTAGAATGATCGTGAATAAGAATGTGGTAGTTAAAAATTACATATGAAAGCAATGTGAAATCGACCGCTTGAATTTGTCAAGCTCATAATCATATGTGGGACTTATAAAGTTTGTGATAGCACGCGATGGCACCATGAGACCAGCTATGTTGTTATTTGTATCACTCCGCGCTCCCTGTCTGTGTAATTCATAAATAATCTGGCAGGGTACAGAATTCGGCACGACACCGATTCAAACATGTATGGTTGAACACCGCTACTAGCAGTTTCTGACATTTTCAGTGCGTGAGAGAGTGTTTTGTTATTGCTGGCATGTTATTTCTAGAGCACGAGCTCTAGAAACTCCGCCCTCTTCTGAAAAGGGGACGGGAACACCAGCTCATTTGCATTTAAAGGGACAAACACAAAAACAGCATGTTTTGACTCGTACCATAAAAATGGCAATTTCAACAAGCTATAAAAAATTATCTGTAGGGTATTTTGAACTAAAACTTCACATACACACTCTGGGGACATCAGAGACATATTTTACATCTTGTAAAAAGGGGCATAATAGGTCACCTTTAAATCTGAAAGTGCACCGTTTATAAAGTCATTGTCTCTTAAAAGAAAGAATCTACTCTGAATCATTGAAAGGAGTCGTTTTTAAAACGAATCCCAAGCCGTTTCATGTTGACGTCAACATGAAACATTAGCATATTGCCCGCCCACTTGTTGGTATTTTCGCATTGGTCTGAATGAAAATGCAAATTCATTTTTTGCCACTAGGTGCCACTTTTGGAGCTGTAAAAATAGCGGTTTCCCCGGCAACGCTGTACACAAAGCAGCACTGCGCTCACAAACGCTGCTTTATCAGGCATTACAGGCATGATGAAATGAAAATGAGACCAATTGGACCAATCACTGCAGATTAGCGTCACGCAAAGGAGGGGTTTGGAAAAATGAATCGTTAAACGAATCGTTTGGGAGTCGTTGAGCAAATAAGGTAAAAATAAATGATGTTTTATTAACGAAGTTCGGGAGGAGTGCATCAGATACTTAGCCTAATTAGCACAAGTGGAGCGCACTCAAGTTAATCAACACCAATAGGTATAAATACAGCTGACTTACCTCTATCCATTGATGGTTTATCAGCATCCCTCCACCGCCCCCCTCACTTCGAGTTCTTACTACACCCATACGGGGGGTACTCTAGGTTCTGGCCATTCCCGAGCTCGGAGCCCTTCCCCGGACAGCACGCCAAATATGCATTTCCATACTTCAGCTAATTATATGCAAGTGTGAACTCATGAAATGCATTTTATGAGACAATGAAAGTGTTTTCTGACCTTGCATGCATGTCAACCTGTTGTTGGGGACTCCCAAAACCAAAATATGAACCTTTCATTACCCATAGGGGCACTTTAAATGCCATAGCTGTTTAGGAAAAACAACTGATATATTAAAGAGAACTCCTTTGTGAAATCATTCTAGGATTTTAGAATTGCATTATTTATGGCAACCTCGGATGTCTTAAAGTCTTATTGTGCCTTGACTTGAACATCATGTATAAAGAGTTAGCAGCCAACAGGATAAGCCAGGCTTTGCGTTTTAAAAAAAATTCAAGACATGTCACACACCGAGTCTGCCATCACTGTTTGGAAATTCTCATCGAGAATTTCCTCGGATATGCTGCCGTAACTAGTCATATATTTTTCTGAGACTCAGCCTTGTGTGCCCTCTCAGTGCACTGCCACACTGCTGGACAGATAACAAGTTTATCCTTCTTTATAGTCAAACTTCGCAGAGGGCCCAGTCAAGCACACAGACAACTAAACCTCTTAGTCTCCTCTCAACCAACCGAGCCTGACACTGGCACTGCTGCTGATGCAGTCAAGCATGTGGCCGTGCAGTGAATCACTGGCACAGACCTTTCAGATAGATAGGCACATGTTATGACATCTACTGCCCATGGCTGCTCTCAGGGAGGCCTCGCAACATCTCTGACATTTTGATACTCGGTTTGAGCAGAACCAGTGAAGAATGCTAGAACGTAATTAGTGCAGGAACATGTTTCATTACTGTCATTTCATTTGATCTAGGATAATTGATATGACATTTTAGAATTGCTGGCCATGGATAAGTAATGTTGAGAACAAGAAAGGAATTGGCAAAATGAATGAAAAAACTCTCCTTTAATTCTACTACTGCAGATGATTTTATAAAATGTTATTTTATGTATGTGTGTGTGTATGTATATATATATATATATATATATATAATTAAAAAA
>NW_015636845.1:520530-587234 GCF_001515625.1 Sinocyclocheilus rhinocerous
TAAAAAACTAAAAATGTGATTAAACAAAAATGTTATTTATTTATTTATTTATTTTTCCATTAGGTTAAAGGAATATTCTTCTATTTAGTTAAACTCTACTGGTATTTTGTCTGTTACCATAGAAGATATCGTCTCAGGTTACTTATGTAACCATGGTTCCCTGAGTAGGGAACGAGACACTGCGTCAATGTATGCTTCAGACACGGGTCACGACGAGGCGTTCCCCATAGCGACCCCTAGAGGACGCAGTTCAAAGTTCCCATGAAAGGGAACTTGTTCTAGATCTGGGTTTAAGAGTAGAAATGTGATGCTTCCATGTTTTTTTCTTAGATTAGAGCAAAACTTCAACTAAATTAACCTGAATGATTGTATTTTTGAGCTGTTTTAGCTTCATTTGATTTGATTTTATAATTTATGAATTTTGCAACACATCAACACTGTTATTGAACCGAATTAAATCAACTTTGAACTGACTAAAGCTGAATAATGACACTTTTGTCTTGTTAGAGCTGCTTTACAGCAGAATTAGGATTTGTCTCATATTTGATGAAGTTTGCAACATTGATTTGGTGATTTTCTTGTTTAATACAATCTGTACTGTTTAAAGAACTATAGAAGTTAATGTGACCTGACTAAAGCATTTAATGAATTAACATGAACATAAATTATACCATAAAAATATACTGTATATATTTGAGCTATATTAAATGTCTTTTGTTTTTTTTAAATGGAACTACTTTTCTAGCTGGATGAACCTCTTTGAGTGGAACGTGACCCTTGTAAACATTCCCAATCTATCCTGTGTAAATGTTTTTTCTGTGGTTATCGACATTGTGCCAGAAATGTTGTCGATAGAGCTTAACTTGTATTGAACCCGGCACATTCCTTTAAGTAAACACACCTTACAACTCATACAATATACTGTATTTATTAATGCTGTAAATGTTCATTTCTTGGCCATTCAGAGTTCAGTGCCTGGAAACTCTTGTTTAAATGGAGCCATGATAAACGAGTGCCCAGAAACTGTCACTACAAAGTTACACAGTCTCCTTCACCACAGGGTCAAACCCTTCAATTACTACTCGATAACAGTGCAAGTAAACCTGCAATTCTGAGAGTGTGGAAAGGCTGAGCGGTGTGATGAGGTTACGAGAGTGCAACTGGCCAGATTAAGATGTGGCTGGGTCAGCGCAAGGGTTGCGTTCACCTTCTTACCCTTTTTTGGCCTTAACTATGCAGTGAGATCTATTATTCAGCCAATAATCCAAGCCCTAATGGAGAAAGCGAGCAAGGGAAGGCAAGAAGCTAAGATTATCAAAATAAGCATTCAAAGTCATGTTAGAACAGCAGAGGAATTACAGCCCATGGATCTGACACTGTTGCCTTCAAAAGCACTTGATATTTTCATCTTACCAGATCTCAGTGGCAAGAATTTCCGTAGAGGGCTCAAAGCAATTGCTTTTTTTTTTCTCTGAAATTTTACATTCCTTTGGTGAAATGATTCCTTTAATCCACAGAAAGAGCGGGAGGTTAATTTGCAATGCTTTTGTGTATTGTAATCAACACCCTTCGTTTGCATAAACCCCTGCAGGGTGTAAAGATCTCCAGGAGATTGTGAGGAAATGCTTAGACAGACAGTGCTTTGTAGATAAAGAGAAACATCATTCCAGTCAGTAATGTGAGCATGTGTAATTTAAACCGTTACATTTACAGGGACAGGGACCACTGTCAGCTTTCCTTGCTAATGACATCCTAGCCTCTGAATCTCCAGTGCCTTCAGTCTTAGTTTGTTAACTTGACCATCAATTAGTAAGACAGCCAAAATTCTGGGAGAGTGAGGCTAGTGGAAATGATGTGTCCTATATCTACCTTTATATTTGTTAATTTGTTTATTTATTTTGTCATGGCAGTTCTTTATGCAAGTCACAAAATTCACACTAAGCATGCAATTCACACCATGGATGATAACCATAACTATGAGGTTTTAATAATCATTAAAATTCTATGAGAATAAAAAAGTTATAACAACGACACATACTGTTGTAATTACTTTCATAGTGCTTTTTTTTTTTTTTTCAGATGATGAACGCAAAAAAAACATTGACTGTCATTCAGAATCCACCTGGCTTTAAAGAGCTGAAGTATATGCTTGAGTGTTAAGCTAAATGTTATTATGTGTTGGTGTGAACTTTAATATAGTTTTCGTTAAAGTAATCTTTAAAGTTATTGGTTCTCTGCTTTTAGCTAGTGGAAATCTGCTCTTTGGAAAAAAAACTGATGCAACTGGAATCTTGATTGAGAAGGTTGGTTTTGGAATATCAATTGTCAATGAATTTTGTATTGTAGGTAGTGGCCAGGAGAATGTTTACAATACACAATGTTCCTCATTTATAAAGATTTTTACCTCAGTAGAATTGCATTTAACTGCCACTTGCACAAAGCAGTAAAAATACAACACCACAAACTCTGTGGAACTCTCACAGCTCTGTGGAATTTATACAAAATTTATACAAAAGACATTCTTACATTTAGTCCTAACAGATTTTTGTGTGCTAGCTTATTAGTGTTAGCATGACTAGCTAGTGGCATAACTAGCATAATATATCGTTGGAATCGCTTTCAGGATGATTTTTCCAGCTGATGAACGATACAAACATGGACACCCAATCAGAATCAATCCTGCTTTAACAAGCTCGAGAAGTTAAAGCCGCAGAGGAGTGTGCGCTTAGAATAAACAGACGATATTATCCGCTGGTGTGGACGCTAATATCTTTATCTTTATAGTTATCGTTCTTGGTGTGAACGGAGCTTAACTGTCAATTGCATGCCATGGTGGGCTATATGGCACATTAACTCAGTGGCACCCATAAGAATAAAACAGCTTTTTCAAGAAGACTGATACAACTTGAGTCTTTAATCATATTCCTGATTGCTATTCAGCACCTAAGTTCTATTCATTTCTTTATGTGTAAAACTTTTTCAATTAGCCAAAAATGACTGAGTGCACCTTTAAGATGACCAGCCATTCTTTAGCATGCTCTGCATTACAGCCACAGGGAACTCTGGGCTTATTGTTGCAGCCCAGACTTGGCACGGCACTGCTGATAAGGCACATTTTCATTAAATTTAAAATCAATTCAGTTATTATTAAATCTCTTTTCATTTATTCTCTTCCATTTCTCAATACTGGCAGTGCACATCCCATCCCAGCAGAGATCAATGCGTTTTGGGTAGAGTGTATAGTCTCAGAAGGCCAGCACAGGTTAACGGCTTGAATTTCACCAAGTAAATGCTGGCATTTAAAGTCACTGTAGTTTGAGTTGCCAATTGCCTATTCGTTGTAAGTGTCTGGGTTGTAATAAGGTGATGGTTTCTGTTCGGAAGTATAAACGACTCGCAGAGAATGTCATTGATTCAGAGATGCTCAGAAATGCACGTGGAGATCTCGAAGTAGGGGGTTTAGAATGAATAATTGACATCTGTGCTGTTAAATGCCTTGGGATGTTTCGCTTATTAAACATGATGTGTTGTGGGCTATCACAAGAGGCTTGTATCTGGGTTTTATTAAAAATACATGCACTTTTGCAGAGTGGGTACAATTTTTGTAAGGTGAACACCTGAAACTTTATCCATTATTGAGCACGAACTTGGCATTTTAGAGACCCTCTGATCCACAGAGAAGAGAAGCTTTTCATCTCCTCATGAAGTCAGATCTGTTTTCTTGGCTTTTTAAAAACAATACCTCTTTCTTTCGGTCTCCCTTTTCATGCATTCACAGTTTGCTTACTTTTCCCTCGCTGTCCCCTCTGTTTGATTCATGTATGTTTTAGATTTTTGCTTTCCATAAACAATCTCCCACAGGCCGTGACACATAATTCAGAGTGATGAAGAGGGACATAGGTTGCCACAGGGAATGAGTCTGTTGTCATTATTAATTACACATTGGTGAGAATAGTTGGTTTCACAGCTCATAATTATTAACCAGGGACACTATGGGGTGTAATTATGCCATAAACATGAGGTCTTATCAACATTACTCTCTCACGGTGCTTTATATTCCCCTGCCAGGCATTGTATTAATGTTCTGTCACAGCTGGCTTATTTGTGTAGCTTACCTACATGTTTGCGTAACGTTTAGGGAATGTTGTGGCAGAACCACAGGGGTGTGCGTGTTTACGTTAGTGTGACTGTGTCTGTGTACGCATTATATTTGCATGAGGCAAACATAATTGCAGGAAATATACTGTCATACTCGGACCGTTCATGTCCAGTGGCATGAGGATTAGATAGCGGCCAGCTTGCACAGGTTTTTAATTCAGTGAAGAATAGTGCTGAACTTTTTTTTTTTTTTCAATAATGATTTTAACGAATATTTTATGAAAATGTTTTATTTTTTTTATTTTTTTTAAGAAAGCAAAGATGCATTAAATTGATTAATACAAAAGATTTCTATGTTGCTGTTCTTTTCTATTCATTGAAAAATCCTGAAAAAAAAAAATGTAGCGCAATTTCCACAAAAAATATTAAGAAGCAAAACTATTTTCAACATAATAAGAAATGTGTCTTGAGCCCTAAATCAGCATGTTATAATGATTTCAGAAGAGGAATACACAAAATTACATTATAAATAATAGAATCAACAGAAAATAGTTACTTTAAATTGTAATAATATTTCACAATATTGTTTTACTGTATTGTTGTTTTGATAGATTTGTGATCAAATAAATGCTGTTCTGATTATCATAAGAGACTTCTTTGAAAAAACGCCTACAAAAAAAAATAAATAAATAAAAAATCTTAATGAGTCCAAACTACTTTTTGCAGATTTTCTTTTTCATCCAAACTGTAGAATGTAACTGCACTTCAAATAGCACAAAATCAAAATAACATGAACACTCCATACAACACAACATAGTCTGAACTTGTAAGAACTGAACAGATGAAACTTTAGCAGTCCTCTAAGAAATGGTGGCATATTTACAGTAAATTATTTATTGTACCATGACTCTATGCAATGGTAATGTGTACTGTATGCATACCTTGGCTTTTCTGTTTTCTTTGGCAGCCATCGGCGGCATTTAATCTGTAAAACTGACATATTGGTCGACCTCTATTCAAGTTTTTGGCATTTGGCATTCTTGGCATTTTGGACGTTGTTGAAGAGGTTTTTGCTGCTCTCCTCGCTTCCACTGACATATGGTCTGTTGCCACTGCATCACTTTAGTCTTTCATGCATCTGGAATACTGGATCTATTTGATCCATGACTTCCGATTTCTCTTGCGCCTGCTCGCTTTATTAAACCGCCACACCTGTTCCAGAGAGGTTCGAGTGCGATTCGATTTCTCATGGGCCGTTTTGTAAATAGCTTTTCTTTCAGAACGCTGTGCCTGATGGTGTGAGGAGCTAAAGAAGCTCTCAGTGACTCACTCCTGCTTTGTTTCAGTGCATGCCTTCCCATGCTTCTGGGCCGACTGATGGGTTGATGCAAGTGTCAGAAGTGAGATCTGCCTGTCTGCTTCATGATTCAGTGCAGCATGGGCCCTCCGCTCAGCCTCGTCCCCTGAGACACTGCGGACTGAGAGATGGTAAATAAAAGAGGAGGCGTCGCATCGGAGATAACGTAGGTTTTACTGCTAATATCCGTCTCAGGGAGGGAGGCTGGAGCGGTTAATAAAACAGAGAAATGAAACTGTCACGGTATCTTAGTGCTAGGGCTGTGCAAAAAATCGAATGCGATTTTCATGCGTATCTCTCCAGCACGTGCGTTCAGATGGAGCGGCATTTACTACACAGAGCCGTAGTTCACTGACAAGCTACACAAAATCGCGTTTAAAATCGCAGGCGATTCATTGGCGATTTTGTTTAGCTTGCCGCGCATCTTATACATCCTCACACAGCGCTGACAAACTTTGAATGAAGTTACGAGCGCAGCGGTCAAACCACACCCACTACCGCAGTGCTCTTGGTGGGGCTGATGCTGTCTCTCTTCCCGTTTTGATACTCATTCGTGATCCAAAGGACATTTTTTTCTGTGTGCAATAACTCCATATGTATTGAGAATAACATGAACAATTTATGCAGGATATAATACCGAGATGGATGGATGGTAATAATAATTATAATTAAATATTAGTATAAATATTAGTATTGTTGATAAATATTATTATGATTGTTTTTATTATTTTTGGATGGATGGAGGGATTGGAGGGATGGATGGATAGTAATAATAATGATGATGATGATGATGATGATTACACTTTATTTTACTGCGTCATTGTTACAGTGTAATTACTCAAATAAGTACTACTGTAGGTAATATTATAAGTAATATTAATTAACTACATGTACCTACTGTAAGGTTAAGGTTAGAGTTATGGTTTGGTTTAGGGTTAGTTAATTATACATAATTTACTGTAATTATACAGAAGTTACTGTTATTACTATACTAAATAGATGTAAC
This sequence comes from Sinocyclocheilus rhinocerous, assembly GCF_001515625.1. Taxonomy (NCBI): domain Eukaryota; kingdom Metazoa; phylum Chordata; class Actinopteri; order Cypriniformes; family Cyprinidae; genus Sinocyclocheilus; species Sinocyclocheilus rhinocerous. The sequence goes on from NW_015636845.1 coordinate 526,992, forward strand.
ATAACCATGCCACCCTAAAATAAAGGGTTTTATATTATTATCATTATTATTATTATTATTAATGTTGTTGTTGTTGTTGTTATTTATTATTATTACTATCCATCCACCCCTCCAATCCCTCCATCCATCCAAAAATAATAACAACAATAATAATATGTAATTTTGCATAATTGCATTGCATTTTTGTTTATAGTTAAATGTGAAAAGCCTTTTGAATGCTAATAAAAATAATAATAAAAGCCTGAAGTCACATACAGAACAACTAAAAGCAAAAACAATTATGCAAACATAAATATACAAATATCAGTAATCTCGTTGTTGTTGTTATTCATTTATTTTTGCATAGTTGTTTTTTAAATATAAGTATCTGTTTTCTTAATTACCTTTACAACACTGCACGTAACTGATTTAATGATTTAATTATTGCGGTGAGCAAAATACATCATGAAATGCATTACATTGATAATTGAAAAAAAATATACCCTGAACATCTGCAAAATAGCAATTTTTGAAACAAGCATACGTTCCCTAAATCCACTAAGTAGTCTATTCTTTTGACAATATCTAAAAGTCGCTCTTGTATCATAATTGGCAAAGATTTCCAAGCAAAAAGATATGGACACAATGGCGGACAGGGCATTGATAATCCACCAGGGGGCAGAAGAAAAGTGTCTCCTGAAAATTGATTGATGATGTTGATTGATAATGACATAGAGGCCTTAGATTGCACTATAGTTTTAGCTGTAGGACTTATGTCACTTGATTATATACTGTACCTGTTAACGCTTTGCCCTCAGCACTTGTGATTTCGGTTTTGTTACTGTATACATCACTTTAATTTAGTGCCTGCATACTGCTACTCTGAATCCTCATGACAGAAAATTATGTAGAAAGCTCCTATTTTCTCGCCCTGTGTGGAGGGAAGATGGATGAATGTGGCCTCACGCGTCACACGCTGCTGTGCATCAGCGTTCCGGAGCGCCGTCAGAAACCCCGCAACCCACTCTCCTCTCTCTCTATTAGCCTGATGGATTGACCATTTGTCCTGAACACTGGCCCAAAACTGCACACGCAACTTGCAAGCCAAGCATCCATTTACAGCTTCAAAGTCTATTTAAGGTGGTGAGACACTTCAGTTATTCAGCGCCACACTGGGTTACATATGGGGTTAAATAGATATTCTGTTACACTGATGGCTTAACGTCACATGTCCTACATGGAGGAGAGGAACAGTATGGCGTATTACTTTGTCAAGTAGTTCTTTAGCACAATAAGTGACACTTAGGCAGGTGTGACAATAATAGAGTCTAGTGAGTCTTCAACAGAGTGTCATTTGAGAGCCCATTTATTGCTATGGAGGTGACGGGTGTATTGATGCAATAACATAAGAACATTTGTCTTTCCCATTGCTCCATTTGGCTACTTTTGACCTCATAGTGTGTTTTCCTATGTGGTTTAACCAAGTTTCAATTCACAAATTACATGGTAAACATATTTTAGGCATCTTACCTCTTCCAACAGTATAAGGCAGATACAGTATATAACCTGATGGACATTCACATTAAACTGGTTCCCTCAAATATAAAAAAATTAGCATTTTCTTATCTCGTTTCACTTACCATTTTGCATTCTTTGCTGTATGTGTGCGCATTGATTAGTTCCTTTATTCCTGCTCTTCAGTGTTACTATCTTTATATTGTTTGCTTCTCTTCTCTTATATTTGATCTCATTTCTTATGGCTTATAATTTCTCTTTGAACTTTGTTCTAGAAGAATATTAAATATAGTAGAGTAATACAAAGTACAGTGATGTACATCAAATCTAAGCTTCATTGATGTTTTGTTCAATTTGATGTTAAGCACATTGTATTGTAGTTTTAATCAGATTCTTTTCTTTACATTTAATTATTTTAGATTTGATCCTGCTATAATCCTACTGGGATTGTTATGGGCCCAAAGGCATTGTTAAACCTTATTTTTGAGTGGTTTTCAGTGATTCATTTGTTACATTTATGTTTTATCCTTGCTTTTTGGGCCTAATTTTGTGAACATGTTGTGTGATGTAGTGTTTATTGATAAAAATGCCGTGTACAAACTGTGAATTTGTGTGAATTTTATGCACAAAATCAAGTTTAGGTTTAGAACTTTACATTTCTGCTGACAAAATGCAAATGGCTTTTGTCTTTGTGTAAGAAATATGTGACCCTGGACCACAAAACCAGTCATAAGTAGCATGGGTATATTTGTTGCAATAGCCAAAAATACATTGTATGGGTCAAAATTATAGATTTTTCTTTTATGCCAAAAATCATTAGGATATTAAGTAAAGATCATGTTCCATGAAGATATTTGTACATTTCCTACTGTAAATATATCGACTTAATTTTTGATTAGTAATATGCATTGATGAGTAACTAATCGTTTAAATAACTTCATATAATAACTTCATTTGGACAACTTTAAAGGTGATTTTCTCAATATTTAGATTTTTTTTTTTGCACCTTCAGATTCCAGATTTTCAAATATTGTCCTATCCTAACAAACCATACATCAATAGAAAGATTATTTATACAGCTTTCAGATGTTGTATAAATCTCAATTTCAAAAAAATTAGATTTATACTGGTTTTGTGGTCCAGGGTCACATATTTTAAAATGTTACTGGTTTTTGTCATGAAATGCTGCATTTTGCGTCAATTTATTCAGTCCACTAAATTAGTCAGGTTATACTTGGTCATAACTACTCCAAAAAGTACATCTGTTACTAATACACATCAAATGTAAGTTGAAATAGATCGCAACTCTTAAATTTTGGCTTGTCTTTTTGCCACTGTATTTCAGAGAAACTCTGCCTTATTTGGTGAGGTTTCATCATAGTTATGTTGTCCTTTAAATACCTGTACATGCTTTAATTTTGTTCCTCTGCTTGATAACTCTTATAACTGCTTGTTTTCTCAGCCATTTCAGCACATCATGCAAATTTACTCCACTTAATTGTGTCTTGTATTAAGAATGATATAACTGAATATTCATATGTTTCTCAGATTTGTTGGATCATAACAAAAGCAGCAGCTGTTGAGTGTAGTCTCTTGACAACCTCGCCATTTCATTACGATTTTCTGGGACACCAAATCCCTGCATTTCTCGCAAAGATGCGGTCTTACACGGATCCTGTTTGATCATGCGGTTTGATTGGCGGCATACTGTGCTTTGTTTGTTTGGTCTTTCCTATTTTCTGCCTAGTTAACTCACAGCTCGGAAAACAGCGCTGTATAGATTTTTGATGGAACCAGTAAAAGCAGAATCAGGGCAGAGACAGTATTTTATGCACACAGCCACTCAGCTGTCGGTGGTGATGAATTGAGGATTATATTAAATCCTCAAGATTATGAGGAAAGAGTGAGCAACATCTACTTCAACTGTCTCACTGGTTGGTCCCGTTAAGAGAGAGCGAGAGAGAGAAATAACTAAGGAGGAAGCTCCATCAACTATAAATACCACAATATCTCACTGCTCTATAATAAGCTGAGGACATATCCCAGACTGCAGAGTGTTTCCATGGTCTCTGCTGCAGTTGCTGGGCAGGTGTTTTCAGCTGGAGATATTGCACTCAAGCAAACACCTTCCTTTATGGAAAGGGATGCAGCCCCCGCAGCACAGAGTCAATAAAGTGTCGAAAATGAGTTTGTGTTTTCCATATGGCCCGGGTCACTCCTGTAGCGAGCTGCTCGCAGAGGGTAATTATGCCTCTAAGATAACAGTGTATATTCTATTTCATATCACGCTCAGATGTTGATACAGTTCTCCTGAGATGAGTTCTGGGATGTCCTCTAAAAATCTTAAGGATGTCCTTAAAGAAATCTATGTTTCTATCTCTCCATCCATTCATCCATACAGCTATCTATCAAGCTACCTGTTGCTCTGTCAATCGATGGATCATTCGATCTATTGATCATCCATCCAGCCATCTATTTCTATTTATCTATCTATCAACTTATAAATCATTCAGTCTATCTGTCTGTCTGTCTATCTGTCATTCTATCTATCCATCTATTATTATCTCTATCTGTTGTTATATCTATCCATCTGAGTAGATGAGTAAATTCTCTTTACTCTCTTTACTCAAAAAAAAAAGACTCTTTGTTTCACATTTGCTAAAAATCACATTATCCTACTGGAAAAATTTGAATAACCCATGACATATTTTGTGCCAGTGTTGTTGCATCCCAATTATTTTAGGGTTGAAGATCCAAGTCAAAATATCTAATAACAGCCTTAGCTAGCAAAACATAATTGCACCTCACCACATTATTCACAGTTTGCTGTTCTTGTGCTTTGGTTCAAGAATAATATTTAAGGCATTTTTAAGCTAGATAACTCATTCAAATATAATGGTGATTAATGGGAATGTGCAATTTGGTTGATGTTGCTATGAAACATGAATATGTCAAAATCAAATTAATATTTTATTACTTTGCTTTATGCTCTAATAGTTTAGTGATCCATCTGTATATTTCTCTCTGTCTGGATATTTGTAGATTCATTGCGAGTAATATTTTTTCCCATATTATCATCTGTTTTGAGACTAGTCACATTATGTTGTCTAATCCTGCCTCAAATACAAGAAAAGCAAACAGAAAATCCTTCTCTCAACATTTGACCTGTTTTCCAGTAAGAGGCCCTGCGTGTGAATGCTGTAATCAGATCTTAAGTTAACACCCCCCTGCTGCTTCAGACTAGTAATATGAGGGTTTCTTCTGGTATACCCTGCATCTAAATGAGCCTGAGCAGCTCTGTGTGCAAAGTAGTGGAACCTCTGCCTGTACTGGTTAGAAAATCAAAGTTTTCTTGTTTCCTTCTCATTACTACATACTGTCACTAACTGTATCAGGTGGTGTATCACTATCTGCACTTTGCTGCATAGTTTCGCTTCAAGTACAGTTCTGCTTAACTTTCTCAGTTCATGTCACAGGAAATATCCAATTGTTTTTTCGTTGTGTATAGCTTTCTCTCTGAATGCTCTTTTGAAAGTGAAATGTCATTTCTGAAATACCAGACATAAAAATAATAACGTTTTCACACAGGATTTTAGAATATTCCCTCCATCTACCACTGTTTGGATGTACAGATTATCCTGCCTCAAATTCACACCATTGGTTGAGCCAATGTTGCTGTGTCAAGCAGATTATAATGAATAAATTAGTATTTAAATTAGTATTTTGAAATATATTTGCAAAGCTAAATTTTCAGCAGCCGTTCCTTCAGTCTTCAGTGTCACATGATCATTTAGAAATCATTCTAATATGCTGATTTTCTGCGCAAACATTTTTCTTTATCATTATCAATTTTAAAAACAGTTGTCCTGCTTTATTTTTTCTAAAACTATTTATTAATATATGTTTTTAATTTGATTAAATTGTATTTAATTTTATTATTTTTATTTATTTATTTATTTATTTATTTTTTATTTTTTATTTTTTATTTTTTTGGATTCTTTGATGAATAGAAAGTTCAAAAGAACAGCATTTAATGTGTCCTGGCTGAATAGACGCGTTCATTTCTTACCATAAAGTTTTTGTAGTATATTTATTATTTATCATTTATCACAGAACAGAAGTGTAGAGCATGATATTATATCTGGTTGGCCGTATATGTAATATCTGAAATGATTTTGCATGCTTACAGCGTTTGATAAGTGGAAAAAACAGCTGTTGAACTTTCAAATATCAAGTCTTAATTGATACAGGAATAAACACACTAATCAGGTGTTCCATACTTAAACTATGTCAGTCCTCTCCATGATGATGATCTCATCTCTTTTGATGACCCTTCCTTAGCCTTTCCCAGGGTTCTAAGTTGTTCACCCCTCTGATTGGCCGACCGCTCGTACCGAAATCAAACTGGCAATCAGTGGAGACAAAAACAAACATTTCACATAACCTGAGCCTGCGCCACAGGGCCAGTCAGCATTCCATCCAATCAGTGTCCAAGATGATTGGCACGCCGCTCAATCCCAGAGAGGCCTCCTTCATCCCCTGCGAGTCCCCGCTCCACAAATCACACGGCGACGGCACGGGATCCGGTGACTTTGCCGTATATCACAGCCCGTGTGAGGGCGCGCTCAATCAGCGTCATTATCCTCCCCTGCTCCGAGGAGGGCAGCCATTTTAACTGCACTGATTATGCTAATCTGGTGACAGGGGACCACCCTCGGTTGATGTAGTGGCTTATTAATATTTACTGACAGCGTCCCAGCACGGGGGAGTGTGTGTCATAGCACTGGATCTGTTGGGAGTACCGACACACTGCCACACTGTGTTTACATCCCTTCCTTTCTGATGTTCTACAAACTGTTCAATTACTGTTACAAAAAGGAAAACGCTGGCGCATTTGTATATTTATCATTTAGCCACTAGGCAGATCGCAGGAGGATGACTTTGAGGGGTCTTTTGCTGTACGGACATGTAAGCGAGTAGGGGGGGGCTGAAGCGAGTAAGGAGGGCTGAAGCGATAGGCCGCCGGTGGGGTGTGAGAAAGAAGATTGAAGAGTGAAGAGAGAAATGTATTTATTTGTGTCAGTGCTACACAAGCGTGGTGAGCATTCCTCACTGTTTGTTTGGGGCTGACAAATTGCACAGTCCTCCTGGCACAGACTGATTGACAGTATTGAAGACTGTATGAGACATCAACAGAGTGTCTACAGAGGAGACAGCTTAAGTCAATCTGTCTTCAACTCTAGAATAAGGAAACTGAGCACAGAATTATGTTGTGTGTACGTTAAAGGAACAGTACACCCAAAAACGAAAATACTGTCATCATTTACTTGCCTTTATATTCTTTCCAAACCCATGCGGTGTTGTTTTAGTATTATTTATATACTATTTATGTGGTATTTATTAATATTTTGGTAACACTTTACAATAAGGTCCCGGTAGTTAATGGATTAACCAAAATTAACTAACACAGAGCAATATTTGCTACAGTATTTATTAATCTGTTAACGTTAGTTAATAAAAATACAACTGTTCATACTTCATGTCAGCTCAGGATCATTAAATAATGTTAACAGATGCAATTTTGTATTCTAATAATTTATTAGTAAATGTTGAAATTAACATTAGGATTGATAAATGCTTCAGAATTTTTTTTCAGTGTTAGTTCAGTGTTAAACAGTGGAACCTTACTGTGAAGTGTTACCAACTATTTAGATTTTTCTTTTTATATTTATTTATTTTATTTTTTTTAGTTTGTTTTATTAATTTTAGTCATTTTATTTGCTTATTTTAATTATTTATTTGTTTTAATCATTTTAGTATTTTATAAATTATATATATATATATATATACATGTAATATATAATATATAAAATATAAGAATATGAATATCTCAAGAAAAAAAATCTCTATCTCAAGAAATCTAATTTAGCTGTGTCTGGTTTATATAGACCAGACACAACTAAATTTGATTTATTGAGATAATATAAATACATTCGTGTTGAAAAGAAGAAAGTCAGACGAGTTTGGATTGTTGTGAGGGTTTCAAAACGTTATATATGTACTTACCTACACAACACTTGTAGCACATAATTTTTTTCCCTGATATTTAAATCTTATATGATTCTTTTTCACTCTTTCCTTGATTTTGCTGCTTTTACCTTTAGGAATTCTCTGTAAATTACCAACCAAAATGAGCCAAAATTACCTTTTACGATTGACTAACTTCTTCACAAGTGAAATGACTAACAGCTCTTGTTTACGTGCTGAAATATAGTTCACTTCCCTATCATAAAAAACAGCTTTTTTGCAAAGCCAGATCACAATATAGTTCACGCTGAAATGTTCCACACAAACTGTAAGGTCAGGCATCAGTTAACTGGGACCTTGGTAAAAGACTTCAGTCCGGTCCGAAGGGATCCTTTGGGAATGGCTATGAATGGTCTCTTTAAATCATTTTAAATCATCTAGTTTTTTTGTTTTCCCCCTTTTCTCTGCTCATGTTTGCCCTTCTGTCAGATTAATATCACACGAAGAAGAAAGGCAACTCTCATCACACATAAAGAAGTGATGTCTGCATTTAATTAACACAGCAGGACCCAGACAGCGGGTAGAAAGAAAACAATTAACATTTCCAACATGTCCCTCTCTGTATTTCACATATAATCTAATTTGAATCTGAATTCAATACAGAAGGAAAGTAAATATAGCCTGACATCTCTCTGCAATCTCTCAGGATCGTAAACACATTAAATGCAGAACATTTGTTAAAAGATGCCTGGCAAAACTGTCAATATTTGTGACAAGTTTTAAAAAGAAATCATGGATTTAAAGTTAATGGTAGGTCGTCTGGTCTGAATAAGCACATTTGGTCACAGCTATCTGCATTGTGGATGGCTAGCATCTTCTTTGTGGTTTCAGGTCATTCCGCATAAGAGAAGGATTTTACATGCATTCAGAATTTGATTGGCTCCAGTATGAGCGTCCGTCCTGCATTCAAGCACACAGCCACTGAGTTAAGACTTGCAGATAAGACTTGTCCCTCTCCGTACAGCAAGCGTGCTGGCCACATTGTCAGCCTGAAGAGTTGAATTCAACTCATTCACATCTTCCTTATTTAAGCAGGTCAGCCAGTGTCAAGTCAATTCCGCCATGATAATAAATTCTCACGGACTAGACGGAGAGTCTGATTCAATTTCTGCACAATGAAATCTTAACCTACAAACCCCAGTAGATTCCACGAAGAGAAGAAGTTCGTGCTCAATTCTCCTTTGCCTCTATTTATGAGAGTTTCACAAGAGCTTGACCCTTTCCTTTGCCGCTCAAATCTATTTTGTCGACTTTCAGAGCTGGTTTGAAACATAATTAGATAGCGCTTTTGGGAAAACGCTCGTCCCCAGGTGATTTTTTGGGTTCGGTTTGCTCCGAAGGATTTGATTTGAACAGATCCCAAAGGTTCTAACTACATCTAGGCTCTGTTAAACCACTAACTTTGCTTCCATGTGTTGCGCATAGTGTCTCTGTTATCAGTATCTTACACCTTGGTCATTTCTATTTCCCCTGAGAGAGATGTAAGCAGGCAGAGGGGACAGAAAGAGATCTGTCAGTAGTCATTTACTCTGACATTTCGGGTGCAAGGGAATGCACAGAAAGAGACGGGGGGGAGAGAGGGCGCAATGTAGCCATCCTCTCTCTAGCACTTAATTTAGCACTGTGGTCGAATCCAGTCTTATCTCAGGGTAGAAAGAGCCGTGCAAATGCCCAATACCAGCCAGCAGTTCCTTCAGACAAGGTGGACAGGTCCAGACTGTGGAAGGAGAGGTTAAAGAGGAACCACTTAAATTGGGAGGCCTGCAGTGAAGAAAGACAACTTTTCAAACCACATATATTTCTATCTACACGGTGTGAAAATAAGATTGCACAAGGGAGTCAGTGTTGCTGTCAGTTTACAAGTAAATGTATAATTATTATTATTTATTTATTTTGGTTTGAGTTAACTTAGTCCATCTAATCTTTTGAACTCTTAACTGAATCAGGTCAAAGAACTGATTCAGTGGTTCACTAAAAGTGAGTTTCACTAAATAAAGTTAAATAGTATACTTTTTTAGTATTACTTTGTCCCCCCCCCTTGTGTGTGTGTGTGTGTGTGTGTGTGTGTGTGTGTGTACTTGTTTATGCTACATTGTGGGGACCAAATGCAAAGTCCGTTCACTCAGCTGCCATATTTTCAATGCCTCCGGGCAGCTCAAACAAGACCAAGTCCTATCTAAATCAATGGGGGAATCCTGAAATTTCAAAAACTGCTTGCTGAACTCACGATTAAATTACATATTTCAAATCAGCAACAAAATCTGAAATGAACTGCCCTCATGAATGTTGTTTCTTATGCTCAAATAGCTTTTAAAAAGCGTATTTTTTTAGGCTATACCAGCCAATGCGCATGCGTAGTTTCAACACGCTTATGACTGTGCATGCACATCGGCTGGTCCAGCCTCAGGTTTCTATTGTGTGTTTTTCTGTGCGTGTGTGTGTGTGTGAGTGTGAGTGTTATAGTCTTTGACCAAATGTCTCCACAAGGATAGTAAAACCGGCCTGCGGTCCTTACGCGGGAAACAAATTATTAAAAATAGTAAATTATGTTTATCTGAAAGTGTAACAATGCAAACAGGTTTTCTGTAAGGGGTAGGTTTAGGGTTAGGGGATAAAAAATATTGTTTAGTCAGTATAAAAGTAATCTATGGAAAAGTCTATGGAAAGTCCCCACAATTCACAGAAACAAACGTGTGTACATCATTCTGGGTCAAAAGCACCTTTCTTTATTTAGAACTGTTCGAAATTAGCCATGTTTTGCCAGCTTACTTTCAGTTATTATTTTTAAAAAATATTTTATTTTATTTATTTTTTTTTGCATTTTATTTATTTATCTATTTTTTATTTTATTTTTTTGTGAGGTCCCCACCATCTTCATGATAATCACTGAGAAGGGTGTGGGGTCTGTCTTGTGGTACATTAGCTAATCAGCATCAGGTGCAGACAGTCTTACATGTGATTCAGTTGGACCGATTCATTCTAAAGATCTGAATGATATCAGTAGCAGTGAAGAAGAATAGCGCTCCATAGTGGACTGTTAAATGACTGATGTGTAGCCGCTCAGCCTTGGGGCTCTGCACTGCTGGCTGCTTAATTAGCGCTAACTCATTTTTCTACACAGGCGTTTTGTTCGGAATGACAAACACACCACAGAATTACAGTAAAGCAGAGAGTTATGTCTGCACCTCAGGCATCCATTGATTTCAGACTGTTTTTATTGGTCTGGGGTCCCGCGTGAACAAATATTATTAGGTGGACCCATGCGCTTTGCATTCTGGCTTTTAGTTATCATTTCAGAAGTTTGTTGCTGCTGCGTCTCAGTAATTTTTATTTTTGTTTTTTTGGCAGGTATTGATATTTTGGGGCATTACTTAATTATTTTGGCACAGGCTGCACATTTGTGGCTGGCTCTCTCCATTTGCACATCTAATTGCTTTGGCACCTCATCTCTACAACTCCCGCGCTCTTCCGTTTTCCGTTTCACAGAGCTGCGCTCTACCATCACAACACACTTGTTGTGTTCCACAGCTTGAAATAGATGTGCTTATTGCCAAAAAGTTTGGATCTTCTCTATCGGTGGTCTGATTTGTCAATAGTGTCTTTTTTGTTTCTCTTTTCATTATCTCAGCTCGTAAATTGGTGAAAAAAACTGGTGTTCTCTATTTTTGCTCCAATGACTGTTGATTCATATCAGTTTAATTAGATTATTTGGCTGACAGACAGTTAGGTTTAATCAGAGAACCGACTCTCGTGTGAGTGTGAAGTAATTAATTGCTTTAATTACATTTAGTTCCAGTTCTGGCTGTGAGGGAAGTTGTCAAAGATAACCTCACATGCTATCAGAACTCAAACTAGGAGATCTCAGCATGAGATAAAACAGGCAGGTAAGAGTATAGAATATATAGAGAGAATATTATATAAGAATATAAGAGAGAGAATATATTTGTTACTGTTGTTACTGTTAATTGTTAAAAAAAAAATATATATATATATATACAGTGGGTACGGAAAGTACATGTGTTTGAATGAAGTTTTAATGCTCACCATTTAACATTTAAGGCTGCATTTTAATTTGATTAAAAAAAGAAAGAAAAACAGTAAAACACTGTGATACTGTAATTTTATTACAAATTAAATAACTTTATAATAATTTTACTAATAATTTTTTTTATTTATATTTATTATTTTTATTCTATATCTATCTATTTTTATTTACTTATATTTATTCTTGTTATGCCAACATTTACTTAAATTTACTCAAAACAGCATTAATTTAAAATAACAGTGTAGCAATTGTAGCAGAATTCCTTTGATCTTTTTTTGCACTTGCTGAATAAAGTTGTAAAAATAAATTAATAAATTATTTTTGAATCAAGATCCTGATAAATAAATAAATAATCCTGAACTTATTTTTTAACAATAGTGTAAACAGTATATTTATTATATATGTTTCTTTAAAACTTCAATCAAAAATAACAGAAAAAAAAAATCTACCTCTGCTATTTATTGGCCGTTTTTTTTTTTTTTTTAGGGGTTCATTTGTACACATCTGTTACATATGTGTGTGCAAAATTTACAATATCAGTGTTTATGTTCATGAATTATGCATTTTCTGTGGCATACTGTGACACATTTTCTTTGACTGAAATTTCTGGAGGTGAGTTTTGCTTTAGGAGAAATCAAACGCATGGAAATGTGTTCCAGGAGTGCGAGTCTGCTTTAGAAACATCCTCCCTCACCAATGTTTTATGAATGTGAGATACAGACGCTTTGATTGCAGGTAGTAAAGTACTCGACTCAAAGCGTACAGTGTAATAAAATATTCAAATCATTGCTACACTATATTGAGTGTCATTAGCTTGTGACATCAAATATGTAATATTGTTTAAACAGTACGATAAGTGAAAAAAAAAAACGTAATGGTGAGTTTTGCTTTAGGAGAAATCAAACGCATGGAAATGTGTTCCAGGAGTGCGAGTCTGCTTTAGAAACATCCTCCCTCACCAATGTTTTATGAATGTGAGATACAGACGCTTTGATTGCAGGTAGTAAAGTACTCGACTCAAAGCGTACAGTGTAATAAAATATTCAAATCATTGCTACACTATATTGAGTGTCATTAGCTTGTGACATCAAATATGTAATATTGTTTAAACAGTACGATAAGTGAAAAAAAAAAAACGTAATGAGAACGCTTGTTTTTTTTTTTCTTTTTCAAAGTAGTCTTGGGGAGTAATTATATTCTGGTTGCTACGGGCAGCAGCTCACGTACACTCAGACTTGTCTCCATCCAGATGACTAGCTCCAGCCTCACTGTGCTGTAATTAATCATTACGGCAGATGCCAGTGCTTCCCCCATGAGCTCCGTCAGTGTGTGTTTCTTTGTGCTTTCACGAGTGTGTGCGTGTGTCCAGTTTTCTCGTGACTCTTGTATGCCGATGTGCGAAAATCATAAAAAAAACTCGAGTTGGTCATTCTCAGGTAAACAGAAAGACCTCCGGCTCAAGGAGTTTGTATGCTTTCTCGCACATTCATGCTCCAGCTCCTGCATGCATTCGTTTTCTCATTCATATGCGGCCCGCTGCCCTTACCTCTACCTGAGCCACAAATTCACAGACCACTTTTAACGAGGAAACCCAGACCTCCCACTGTCCTCTCTGTGTGATTGGCTCTGTGGGTAGAAGAACATGGTGATTTCATCTGGTACTGAGCAGTTTTAAAGGAACAAATCACCCCAATAACTCAACCTCATGTCGTTCCAAACTCGCATTAACTTATTTTTTTAATGCATTAATGCACACAACACAATAGGACTTATTCAGCATGCTCAAGCTGCTTATACAGTACAATAAAAGTGGATGTGTGACACCCGTGGTCACTATAGGGAAGACAAATGTGAAATGCCTTATTCAGAAAGACATGAATAATAACTTCAAAACAAATACAAATTGTTACCAAATAATAGAAAAAGTACAAGTAAAAAGTCTCTGAAGCCAGCATCAATGAAGTGTTAACTTATTAAAGAAAATAAAAGTCCAATTATAAATGAATTATTTATATTTTTGATTATTACTCATGAATCTTTATTTAGATTCATAATTAATCTTTAATGTTTGTGAGTGTATATTAAATTGAATAATGTTAGTAAATATGGACTAATATTAATGAAAATTTAATTGATTTCTATTTTGATCATATTTTAATAATTTATGATGATAAATAATTAATAATACATAATATTCTTTTTTAGCCTTTTTGAACTTTTATGTGTGTGTTGTCTTGGTATTCCCTACATTGTCCCCAGTAGTATAGTATAGTAAATTATGGAAATACCAGTAATTTTTGTCCTTGTGGGGATTTTTTTTATTTATTTATTTATTTGTTGTCCCCATTATGAAAACATCTTAAAAATCATACAGAATTATCTTTTTAGACAATCTAAAATACCAGAAAGTTTTGTGTGAGGGGTAGGTCTACAGAAAATACAGTTTGTACAGTATAAAAACCATTATGTCTATGGAATGTCACCATAAAACTTAAAAACCAATTTGTGTATGTGTGTGTTTAAATTTATATAAAGATTGTAAAAAATAAATTATTTTACAAATTATTTTATGAATTATCCAAGCCATATTTGCTATATGGACAATAAAAATGGAATAAATTTACTTCATTTAGTTTTGACCCACGTCTGGTTATATGCAAATTCACAGATTATTTTATTGCAGAAGATACAGATTAATATACAGTTATTGCCATTTCTGCACACCACTGGTGGTAACCATTCACTTTCATTGAATGGAAAAGAGGAGCTTGGACATTCTGCTAGAGTTCATGTTCCACACATGTATTCAAATTAGTCGAATGCACGCTATAATAACACAGACAATGCATAGGAATAAATGATGCAACAAGTGGGTGCAGTTCATTCTTAGTGGGTTCCTCCCTGAAATTGAAATGCAATGCGAGAACAGTCCACAGTATATATATAAAAAAGGAAAGACAGATCAAAGCTTTGTCTGTCTTGTGTCCTTTTCTTTTCCTCACTTTTTTTGTTCTAGGTGCTGGATGTTCCAGGCTGGCTAGCCTGATTGAAGTGATTGGAAGGGAGCTTATAGAAGTCTCCCTGTACCCTCTCATCTCTCCTGCTTGTAAAGACAGTTTTTTGTGCCGCCTGTGGTTTGGTGTGATTTCTGTGGCAGGAACATGTGAGGCACTCTTGTTGTACCTGCGGTTCGTGTGCTGAATTCCTGATTGCTACCTCCCTCTCATCTTTCTCTGTCTCTTTTTCTTTGTTTTCCAGGTGTCCTCCAGGTGTCAATCTCGCTAAAAAAGGTGGAGCTGAGCGTCGGAGAGTCCAAGTTTTTCACATGCACAGGTCAGTTTTTTTCGCAGCACCACCTCATCACGTCTCTGACGCTGATGTATATGAGATAGATGCATGAATGCACACAATTTACGTAGTGCTGACTCGAGTAGTCATTTATTTAGGTTGAACAGCTTAAATAACTTCTCCCATTGTAAGCAGTATTGAATTCTAAGACTAAGGCGTTCTTCATGACCAGGGCAAAGCGTGGGATTGCATGTGTATAGTATGTTTGATTATTTTGTCTTGGACTGACAGCTGTTTTCATGTTGATTGCTTTACAAAAATAGATCAGGGATTTTCAAACTGGAGTCTAGGGACTTGCAGGGGGGTGTAATAGGTTGTTTTGAGGGAATTTTACCAAATGTATTTTTAAGAGCTGTCAACATCACCATGTTTGGTGTTAGTTATCTCAACCAATCATAATGCATATTCAACATATGTGTCAATTTAAGGTATCCAACTATGTCCCCTAGATGCATTTCTAAGTGTTTAATGCAAATCATCATCTTTAGAAGCTAGGGTGTAGGGTCTCTAAAATAACATTTCTTGTCTCACACTTTTCTTGCACCTTTGACACATAGACTGCTTTTAGTACATCAAAACAACTCAAGCATACTGATAAGGCATTTAGAGAGTTTAAAGAACACTCTTTAGTAGAGTAAAGCTAATGATACCTAAATTTCCCTCACAACTAGTAAAAAAAAAACAAACAAAAAAAAACACTACCATTCAAAAGTTTGGGATCAGATAGATAGATAGATAGATAGATCTGGAGCACAAAAGCAGTCATAAGTAGCACGGGTATATTTGTAGCAATAGCCAAAAATACATTGTATGGGTCAAAATTATCGATTTTTCTTTTATGCCAAAAATCATTAGGATATTAAGTAAAGATCATGTTCCATGAAGATATGTTGTAAAATTCCTACCGTAAATATATCAAAACTTATTTTTTGATGAGTAATATGCATTGCTAAGAACTTAATTTGGACAACTTTAAAGGCAATTTTCTCAATATTTTGATTTTTTGCACCCTCAGATTCCAGATTTTCAAATAGTTGTATCTCGGCCAAATATTGTCCTATCCTGACAAACCATATGTCAATGGAAAGCTTTCAGATAATGTATAAATCTCAATTTCAAAAAATTGACCCTTATGGCTAGTTTTGAGGTCCAGGGTCACATATTTCACAATATTACTGTTTTTATTGTATTTTTAATCAAATAAATGCAGCTTCGGTGAGCTTTTTTCACCCCAAACCTTTTAATGGTGGTATACACACACACACAATTAATATTTTTCTAACACAGTATAAATGCTTCTTATTCACGTGAGAATATATATATGTGATCTAAATGTGGGGGGCCATTGACATTAAAAAGTTTGAATCCCCCTCCTATAAATCACCAGCTTTGTCTGTAGTCTGAACACCTAAAATTCCCTTGCTCAAAGTTCCATATCATTCTAAACTAGTCAAGTGTTGTCTGTAATCCGCAGCTCCTAAGTTGTCTTTCGTTGCACACTGCAGGGAAGTTTGTGCTTGGACAGTGTACTGGAGGAAACGTGTATGGATATCCATGTGCACAGGGCTAGATTATGTCCGGCAGGTTTTGTGGTGAAGCTGGGTGTTGTTTTTCTTTTCCACATGGCTGAGCTGCTATAGTCAGGTTGCAGGGCTCCGCTGCGTGAGCTCCAGGAGTCGAGGCTCTACCCGACAGCGTGCTTTAAACAGGGTGATGCATGCTGACCCCTGCTGGACGCCCGCCAGATTGCGGGTGATTATAGCACACCTGGTATGTATCTGGTGATATGGAAGGTGCACACATGCTTCGCAGACCTTCAGGTCAACTAGCTGAGGCAAACCAGCATGCTCACCTTCAAAAATAGCTTTGGGATATGCAGGGGAGTGTAAGAGAAACTGTATTGGTTTGATGTATTTATAAAGTTCTATTTTAGGATTCAGTAGGACAGATTAATTTGGGTGCTACATGTTTTGGAAGTTATTTGCTCCAGAAGAGTGAATACAGCACAAATCAATGTATTTTTCCCCCCCCAAAGGGTTACAATTACTAATTCTTTCCAAATATAGGTTTTCAAGTCATCTGGTGAAAATTCCTGTATTTTTTATATCACAATTTATACTGCAAAACAAAATATCACAGTCAATGTTTTACAATTTCATGCAGCCCTAACAGTGACTGACAGTGCTCTTATTACTGGGACAAGTAGGTTAAGTGTCTCGCTCAAGGGCACAGTGTTGATAGCTCATGGATCCCTCTCCCCTTTCAAAGCTTGAAGTGGATAACTGTAAAAGACTTGTTCTACACTTGAATCCAGCCTATTATATATAATGCCCGCCTATTTTGAGCAAATAGCTATGTTCAGTACATATTGAACTACTAAATATAACCGGGTCACAGTATATAGTCACGTTTTTGCTAGTAAGTGGTCATTATTTCAGATTATTTTATCTATAGTGACAGTGCTGCATGGCTTATCGAAATAAAACCGTTATCGAGAAATGGCTTAAAGCATTAGTCAAATTGTGCAAATTGTGATTTAATTAAATATATACCTTGCCATTTCAGAGTAAATGCAGCACTGTGTTCATTTACACTCAGCTCTTCTTTTTTTTTTTTTTACAGTACTAGTACAGTATTATTGCAACAAAAAAAAAATGTATTTTCTTCATATTTTATTTTTATTTTTGTAATCATATTATTTTAGTTTTATTATGAGTCAAAAATAGTGGAAATTTGGCCTTTGAAAATGCAAATAAGTTTTTTTCTCCCTGTTCACTGTTTAAAAGAGCTTTGAGTTGGGTCATGGAAAGAGTATAACCTAAGTGTTAACACATTTATCACATTTTTTTAGTTTTTCCTAAATCGTTCAGCCCTGAAAGGGATAGGTTTTTTGTAAAGGCATTAAAGTAAAAAGTAATTTTTCAGCTTTTTTTTGCAGTTACCAACAAAATCATCCTAATCAGTCTAGAATGATTAATTCTTTCCAAAAATGCTATAAGTCATTTTTAAAATTAATTTTTATTTTCTATGCAGATTGGCTTCTGAACAAAATTGCCCAATCATTCTAGAATGATTTTTTTTTTTCCAAAAGTGCAAAAAGTTTTTCAGCTTTTTTTCTTTTATTTATTTTTTCATTCATTCATTCAGATGCAATAAAACCACCCAAATCAATGTATTTTTTCCCCCCCAAAGGGTTACAATTACTAATTCTTTCCAAATATAGGTTTTCAAGTCATCTGGTGAAAATTCCTGTATTTTTTATATCACAATTTATACTGCAAAACAAAATATCACAGTCAATGTTTTACAATTTCATGCAGCCCTAACAGTGACTGACAGTGCTCTTATTACTGGGACAAGTAGGTTAAGTGTCTCGCTCAAGGGCACAGTGTTGATAGCTCATGGATCCCTCTCCCCTTTCAAAGCTTGAACCTACAATATTTTGGCTGTCAGCCCAGATCTTTAACCACTGTGCCATACGATAACTCTACTACTTCCCCAAACTTAACTAAACTTCATTCAAAAGTGAAGACAAATGAATGTGAAACAGGAGATCCAGTTAAGTTTGTCTAAGCCTTGCTTTGTCCCTGAGCCCTTCAACCCCTAACATCTCATCCTAACCCCTTCAGTGTCTCCTCCATGGTCCAGCGTCTGCCGAGCGGGCTGAGATTATGCCGTCTCATCCTCTCCTTGAACCCCTCACGTCCCTCGGATCAGACTCTGCTCCTTCACTGATAACCCCCTGCCCGCTCTCAGCGTTTCTCCCTTGGCAGAGCTGCGTCACGGGGCCGGTTGCATCCTCGGGGCTGCCCGTCTGCCCGGAGCCGCAGTCTCACGCTCCCACGTAGTGTAGCCGAAGGCCCCCGTTGTGTAGCTGATTGATGCTTTGAGCGGAGAAGTGCTGCGCCATGCTGATGCTTTTTATGACCTTCCAGCAGAGCAGGATTTACAGCGCCAAGCACCTTGGTACCAAGTGTGTGCTCAGCCAGCCATTCTCTGCAGGGCAAAGCACATGACGGGTTTTGTTTATCGCAGTGTGTGTGGGTTTGAGAGACAAAGAGAGAGTGTATACTGCTACCAGAGGCTTAAGAGATATCCTTAAAGGGGAAGTTCTGCACCACTAGCAGCACCAAATGGAATGGCAGTGAAACGTGGCCATAAAAGCATTTGTTTCCTTTTAGATTAGAACATACTTTTTTAAAAAGTGTTTTATACTAACACTATTGTCAAGTTGTTCTCTAAATTTTTTCTGTGTGTGTTTAGTGATTGGGGAGCCTTTGAGTCTGGACTGGTATAACCCGCAGGGGGAGCGGATGGTCCCTTCTCAGCGGGTGGCCCTGCATAATGAAGGTGTTCGTTCCAGACTCACCCTCTATAATGCCAAAATAGAAGATGCTGGTATCTACCGGTGCCAGGCCAACGACGCACAGGGACATACACAGGAGGCCACTGTGGTACTGGAAATCTACCGTGAGTATCAGACACTAACAAATAAATCTGCTCATACACACCTTTTGTTGTCATCATGGTCCTTATAACTTAATTTATGTAAACGCATATGAAAAGAGATCAGAAATTAACAGGGGCTTGGGATAAAATATCAAAAATATTATAATGTCCCATAATGAACTTTCACAAAATGCCTTTTAATGAATTCATCTGTTTTTATTCGTAAAATATTTTATGCACATTTAAATCACAGAATTACATTAAGCTTTTTCAACGGAACCTTTCCTTGTTTAGAATTCTTTTAAAAAGAAGAAATAACTAGGATTAAGTAAAGTGCAAAAATAATAAAAACTAATTGTATGCAATAAAATCAAGATCAAGAACTGTGTTGCATCATCTACTCTATGAACAAGCAGGAGAATACAATTGTTGAGTATTTGTGTATTGTAACATCTCCAAGACGCTTCAAGAAAACTACCACAAAGCTACAGTACTGTAAAGATTTAGGCACTTGTGTGTGCAAATGTTGTAAAGATAATTTCACAAATAGATTGTATTTAGCAATTAACTTCTGTTAGCTAAATTAAATCAACGTTTAGTCTGTCTTAGTATTTGTCTGTTTCTTCATGTCATTCCAGACAGACTGGATGATGATGAGATCTGATCTCTGTGTGGAGCACTGGCTGTTGTCAGACTCCTTGTGCATACAAACAATTAATGTTTGGAAATGTAAACTGATCATTCCTACTGACACACTACAGCAAAAAAATAGAAATAACTGAGTTAACTGAACCATTTTTTTTGTTGTTATAATAAAGTTATATATGTTCAACAGTAGTTTTGTTGAAAATACTAGTGGCTTAAGACTGGCTTAAGACTTTTGCACAGTAGTGTATATACTGTATATATATAGAGAGAGAGAGAGAGAGAGAGAGAGAGACTAGTGTGTGTGTGTGTGTGTGTGTGTGTGTGAGAGAGGCAAGGACACATTAATAAAGTGACAGTAAAGACATTTATAAGATTGCAAAATATTTTTGTATCAAATAAATGTTTTTTGTACATTCTATTCATCAAAGAAGCAATTGTTTTAATGTTTTTAACATTGTTAATAATAAGAAATGTTTCTTAAGCAGCAAATCAGCATATTAGAATGATTTCTAAAGGATCATATGACAGTGAAGACTGGAGTAATGATGCTGAAAATTCAGCTTTACCATCACAGGAATAAATTACATTTTAAAATATATTTAAAATAACAACAGTTATTTTAAATTGTAATAATATTTCACAATAGTACTATTCTTACTGTTTTTGTAATCAAATAAATGCAGCTCTTCTGAGCATAAGAGACTTTTTACATAACACCTAAAAATTTTACTGAGCCCAAAATATTTGAACGATTATTTTGAATTCAGATACATCTTCTGTTGTTGAGCAAAGTGCACCCTGGTCATTTTGGAGACATGCGTTTTTCTTTCTTTCTTTTAATTGATGCATTTTCAAACATGTGCTGACAAGTTTAGCAGAGTGAGGAGACATAATGGGATCAGAAAATGGCATGAGCCAGAACTGAACTTCAGTGAACCAGAACACAACAAATCTTTTCACATTGTTGTTACATGTTACAGTGTTTACTATAAATTGCTTGTGCTTAGAGACAGAACCAGTTAGAGAATTTTAAGAATGTAGATCCTAAATCACCTGTGATTCAACACTGTGTGGCTCTTCAGCATGAAAAGCAAGCAGCTTTTGTCTCTCCTGCTCATGGCACTCGGCACACAGAATCCACCCAGGGGATACCAGGCTTCCTGGCACGCCTGTGGTCTCTGAGCGGTGGGGATGCTGTCCCTTTTACCATCCCATCACTGTCAAAGCCCAGACTCACATTTGTGCCGAGAGACCAGCCAGAGATACCTAGATAATTGTCTTTTTTGCTATATTTTACAAATAAACAGAGAAAATAACAAGCTGGCTTTTCATGTGTGGAAGTAAAGTTCTGACAGTGATGTTCGCATTTCAGTTCACCTGTTTTCTTAAGATGGTATGTTTTGAAATGTCTTGAAATAGCTTGTCATCTAAGGTACACATGTATTTCCTCTAGTTTGTTTGTCTCCAGTAACATACATCATTCCAATTTCAGCCATGGCTGATATCAATACAAAGATATCAGAAAAAAATTGCACCTGAAGCAAAAAATGATTCAGTAACCCTCCATCTGTCCTCATCTGTTCTCTTTGGAGATTATATTTGATGCAAACTTTTACCTCGAATTATCATACATTTACATTGAGATTTATTCAGCATATTACAAGGACGCATGCTGTTACATGTCCCGGCTATAAAAGCAATTCAAGACTACTGTATATTGATGCAAATTACAATGGAACAACATCTTGGCACAACTATGTGGGAATCCATTACATAGCTAAGGACATTATGCGTGTTAGCACAAAAACCCCTCCTCCACTGGAAATGCTGCCATTGAAATAGCTGTTTTGATTTTCCCTGTGAATAGAGGACATCCAAAAGCTTTCAAAGAGAGCTTCACAATGCAGGCGAAATGGATGTGTTCCATCCGAAGATGTTTGACAAATCTGTTGATGTAAAGCTAAATGTAAATTCCCCAACAACGAGACAGCTGCCGCCACACATCAGAGAAAGAACTAGTATTATTGAGAGGAAAGAAGTAACACGGACGGGGGAGAATAGTTGTGGTGTGGTCATGAATGCTCCTTTAAGGAATAGTTCACAACTTTCTTTCCTCTGTGGAACAAAATTGAGACATTTTTACAGAAAGTAGTAGTTGTGGTTTATGCAAATATAATGAATTGGGAATAAAAAAGATGTGAAAGTGCTATAAAAGTATCATAATTTTCTCCATATGTGTGCACTTTATTCCAAGACTTTTGAAGTCATATTATAGTTATATGAGACTGAAATTCAGTGAATGATAATATCCAGTGATTTTCCAGTGAGCTCTTTACCGGAGAACTGCTTTGAATAGATTCAATGCAAAAAGTGGTTTTTTGTTTTTTTTTTGGTCTTGTTTTTAGTGCAAAATGACATAATATATTAATTATTTTTCTAAAAATATCTACATTAAATTTATAGAAATTAAAATATTAATATTATATTAATAAAATAATGTAATCATTAAATATACAGTAAAAAGTTTTCCTTTTGATTTTTCTTACCCCCTTTAACAGATACTTTATTATTTTAGCTTAAACTCACTTAATTTTGAAAACAAGATTTGATATCTTACCGTACATCACTTTGAATTTTTCAAGTGAATGCATCTTGATTTAATAATGTTTGTACTTGGAAAAAAAAAAGACAAAAATACTGAATAATTAAATCCCTTCTGCAGTAGATCTATTAAGATTCATGAACCCTATTTATAAATCAATAATTCGGACTGATTTTGTGAACAGAAATCTGGTGATCTTATTTTTTTTTTAAACTGATAAAAAATGTCTGCATCTCTCATGAAAGCATGAAGAAAAATTATGACTATTAATCACACAAAGCTATCATATGACTTCAAAACTGCAGAATATAATGCACAAGTGATCTATGGACATATATTTTAATAATGCCGTTTCTTTAAAGTTTTAAAGCTTCAATTCCTGTACACTGTAATTGCATGGAAAAGAGAAACCTTCTCAATTTCTTCTTGTATGTTGCACAGAAGAAAAAAAAGTTTAAAACAACATGAGAGTGACAATAATGACAGAATTTGAATCTTTGAGTGAACCAATCCTTTTGGAAACACACCTTAATTGATTCGTTTGTTAAACTCTTGAATTAATGGGGAAGAGGTGACTAAAAGTAATAAAGAACGAGAGTGAAAGCGAGAGCTGCCAAGTCCAGACAAAGTGAAAAAGAAAGGAGCAAGGGTGGAAATTTCTCTCTTTAAAGGGCCCGGCTTCAAAGGCTTAAAGCACAGGGGTAAAACAAGGCTACGTGAAATGTTCACCAGATTCTCTTGTCTTTCTTTTTTTAAGTGTATGAGAATGTCATTTTAATCCTCAATGTGTTTAATTAGTAGACCTTGCAAAATTTCAGGAGATATTTCACATTCTCTGTGGCTGACTTTGTTCCAAGCTTGGCATTTGCCTATGTTCCATTAGAAGTTGTATTTAGAGCAGTGGGAGCCATGTGTAAACAGACATGACTCACAGATCAATACGCAGAGCCGCTGTGTTGATGAGGGTGTGCTGCATCTTTCAGCCCTCTGAAGACACATTTTCTTATACTGCGGTGTAGCAGATGTTTACAGCAGCTTCCCACACAAACAAAATGTGGTTTTGGTGTGTCAGAATGTGGCTGTGAATTGTGAATAATCAGAGACGATGTGGAAGCACACCTGATTTATGACAAGCAGACGTAGGTGTTGACATGTTCCTTGTTTTTCGTTGATTTTTCTTTGGTTTCCACACTGGGGGGTCTGAACTAGTTCTCCAAAGCCCTCATGTGTTTTTTCTTTTATCTTCATACCGCTTGGATTTCAAGTGTTACAAATTAAATCCGTACAAATTCCACCCAACATACAGCCCCATCCAGAACAATTAACAGCATGCAACTTAATCAGACATGTTGGTTTGTCTTGTTTTAATTTTGGGTATTTTATATGTAATGGTGTTACATAATTTACTTACAAAATAAATGTAACTAATCTATTATAGTTACTGAGAAAAAAAAATTCCAAGGCATTGTTAGATGCCAGTATTTCCTGTCATAGCTATGCAAAGATTTCATTTAAAAAACAATTTCTTGTTGTTATTTTAAGTCTGTATTTAACCTCAGAATGATCTGAAAGTAAAAAGAAGTGCTAAAGTCTGATTTTTTTTGGTGGCTGTGCTTTAAAATTTAATTATTATAATCATAATTCAAGTGATGATGATTTTGAATGTCTGACAGTAATGTGGTGTTACAGAAATGGTGAGTACTACTGTAAATCTGTAAGGATCACCCTGCCTGGTTTAAATGTTCGTAAATGATTAACAGTTAAAAACATTCACTAGAATTTTAGAAAAGTAATAAAATGTAATCAGTTACATTACTTTAATAAAGTAATTGAAATAGTTACACTACTTATTACATTGGGTAACTTGTAATCTGTAACCTATGACATTTCCAAAGTAACCTTCCCAACACTGCTCACAAGGAAGATTTGAAGTCACCCACACCTGAAATCTCCTACATAAGTACCATGGCATAGTGTCAGAGTATGTTCACTAGGGCTGGGTTTTTAAACAAATTTCTCGATTCGATTCTCATTCACAAGCTTGCGATTCGATTCGATTAGATTCAATATCAATTATTTTGGATACATATCAGGTACAGTACATGCCAAATTTTCTCAAGGAAAAAAAATCTCAACTAAAGCTGGAGAGTCAGTTGGTACTGCATTATAATATTGAAGGTTAAAATTGACTGATTTGTGCTGTACAACTGCTTAAATTGCACTTAATGAAGTTTTTATAATAATTAAGTTACAATTACTTCAGTCAGTTTTTTTAAATATACACATTTAAATAGTGGTTGTCATAAAAACTAATAAAATATTAAAGAACGGTAAAAAATTATAATGAATGTTATATGGTGCACATATTTAGCAAGATGTTCCTCTCTACAGTTTATTTTTCTGGCTGACTATCGAGTTTATGGTCACTGAATATGCTTTCTGAGGTAAATGTGATGTATGTTGCATGAATTGTTTACAAGCTGTTATATTGACGTCTTTGTGTGGCTGAAACACTAAGCGATTACATGAGACAGGATACGGATTGTAAAGTTGTACTCTTTCTTTTAACTTACCTTCGGATGTTTAGTCATGTTTATTTTGTGCTGAAACTGGTATTAATGTGGAGGAGATGATCAGTTCACGTGCGCCTCGTGCTGCCGTGTCTGCTGAACTGAGGTGCTACAGCGATCTGTCACTTCACATTAAACAGCACCAAAACGGCATTTTTTGTTTGAATACTGCAATACAATGGACATAAATGAAACTTTGTTTCATATTAAAAGTACCAAAGCACAATGCTTATTGTGATTTATTGGATGGGAAGTGCCCTTCAATGTTCCGTCCATTAACTGAAAACAGGCTAGACTAATTGATTCTTAGGATTTAAGAATCAATATTGTTTCTTAAAATGAGAATCGAATAAAATCGAGATATCGATATTTTTTACCCAGCCCTATTGTTCACAGGGAAAAAAATGGTGTAGAAACCATTTTTGCTCAGAAATGTTTAATAAATTTTACAGACAATTACAAAAAATGGCAAGTAACATAATGAATTAACCTTGAAACTTTGAAAAATTGAAATA
This sequence comes from Sinocyclocheilus rhinocerous, assembly GCF_001515625.1. NCBI lineage: Eukaryota > Metazoa > Chordata > Actinopteri > Cypriniformes > Cyprinidae > Sinocyclocheilus > Sinocyclocheilus rhinocerous. The sequence goes on from NW_015636845.1 coordinate 552,750, forward strand.
GTATTTTCTTGTAAAACATACTCCAGTAATCTGTTATTTACAACTTCGAAGAGATAGTATCTAGTAATATTTTTGCTTTTTTTTCATAAGCCTCTTATGCTTTTATGCTATTTCAAAAACTGTACTATTGTGAAATATTGCAGACTTGGGGCTCAAGAAACATTTATTATCATTATCAATGTTGAAAACGGTTGTGCTGCTTTTGTGGAATCTGTGATGCGTTTTTTTCAGGATTCTTTGATGAAAAGAAAGTTCTAAAGAACAGCATTAATTTGAAATAGAAATCTTTAGTTGCGATATAAGTGTCTTTACTGTAACTTGATCGATTTAATAATCCTCGCTAAACAGAAGTATTAATTTATTTCAAAAACATCTTACTGATCCCAAACTTTTGAATGCTAATGTACATTAGTAGCATTTCACTAAATTTTTCTCCTCCCTGATCCACAGAGAAGCTGACGTTCAGAGATGTGAGGTCTCCTCAGGAGTTTCGACAGGGTGACGTGGCTGAAGTGGTCTGTGATGTCACCAGCTCCCCCGTTCCTGTGGTCTCCTGGTTTTACAACAATGTGGAGATCATTGAAGATACTGAGAGTAAGTAATCTGCCATATATACTGCCTATCACCTACATTGTAAAGCACACCTTTGCAGCTAAATAGATGAGATAAATACGTATTGTTACTTTAATTGTTGAAAATTATTGTAGAGCTCAAGCTGCTCTGGAGCTGATTTGAGAAATGGGAAAAGATTGTCGAAAAAAAAAGGAATGGATGAATGTTTAATGTATTATTATTGTAAAGGATTTGAGACCTTGATCACTGCAAGAATTTTAAAATATTATTCCCTTTCCCAACTTAATGGTGACAAGTGTTAACAAGCAAGCTGGTAAAAAAACAAATAAATAAATCTGTGTTTTATGTAAATGTGATTTCAGTCAGCAATAAATATAGCTCCTTTGAAGGCAAAATTAGCCTGTCATTAACACGCCATCAAATATTTTGTACTCCAGAGTTTCAGCTCCTACAAAACAACAATTTGCAAGTTCAGAGAGTAACTAAAGCAGATGAAGGAGTATATCGCTGCGAGGCCAGAGTCGAGGCCAGGGGAGAGATCGACTTCCGGGACATCATCCTGGTGGTTAACGGTGAGTTTGGGAAGCTGAGATGGATCCAGTAGTCATTCCTGAGATCTGTCAGGTTAAATAATACATTATATTCATGATTTCCATTTTGGTGAACTGTTCCTTTAAACATAAAGTCGTTCCAGCCCTATCTTTCAAATGAAAGCCACGTGCATCCCGTTATCTCAATGACATTAGCCCTGTGCCGTCTGATGGGAAGGAAACGGCACAGTGACATCACCCCGTCTGCGTGTCCTTGTCTAATGCAATGATAGTGAACATGAACGGGTGTCTGTTTAGCTTACTTCTGATATTTTCCTTGCTGATCCAATCATGGTGCTCAATGAGGCATGACCGATAATCCAGCCGACATGACAACACATATCAGAGACCGACATAAAATAAATGCCACTCTGCGGGGCTGTTCTGAAGCCCCTGGTCAGATAAGTGTTAGATAGGGAATACAAAATTAATATGTCTTTGTCCTCTAGGAGACGTTTTGATCTTTTCAAAGTTAGCCGCTTTTGCTGGATGCGTGTTGTCGGTTGAAAAGTCTGGACACTTTGAGATGACTTTGAAATGCCTAGGCCATACATACTAAACAGCGTCTCTGTAATATCTGTAATGTTGTGGCTTTAATGTGTGAGTTAGGCTTTTAGTAGTTGGTGAGTTGGTGAGGTGAGTTAGCTTTCCCCGGCCCCTGCGTGATATGTGTGTATATGAATATAGATATGAAGAGAAATGAAATGAAAATGACTGTATCAAGAAACTGAGATTATTTCTTATGCAGGAGTTTTATTTAGTTCACATAATTGAGCAGCACTGGAATTTGTTGAATAGCTTAGATTATTTCTCAAGTGTTGCATAAAAGTGTCAATATTGTTGCTGATATTTCTTGTAAAATGATTTAGTAGAAGTAAAAAATATTTTTAAAAAATGAGGTAATTCTTGTCAAATTAATTTGAATGGCATACAATAACATTTAAGAATTCTTGAAAGAATTCTATTCTACTGTTCAAGGCTGCATTTATTAGATAAAATATATTGTAAAAAATATAGATATTTTATATTTATTTTATTATTTTAAATATATATATATATATATAATTTTTTTATTTAATTTATTCCTGTGGTGGCAAAACTAAATTTCAGCAGCCATTACTCCAGACTTCAGTGTCACGTGATCCTTCAGAAATAATTCTAATATTCTGATTTGCTGCTCATTTGCTTTCTTATTATTATCAATTTTGTGCAATGTTGTATTTTTGTGGAAACCGTGAAAGAACAAAGAACAGCATTTATTTGAAATATATGCTATATACATCACATAAATAAATGTAAATGTCTTTACTGTCACTTTCAAGCAATCTATTGCTTCCTTACTGAATAAAATTATTAATATTTTTAATAAGGAAAAAAAAAAATCTTACTGTCCCCAGACTTTTGAACAAAAGTGTAAGTCCAGTAATTAAATAATTATCAGACATGTTTGAATCCATATTAATATTCCTGAGATGTTTTTGAGATGTTTATTCCCATGAGAAACATTTGAGAAGCAGGAAACGTAAGCAGCAGTTGCTTTCTATTTAATCTCATCTCTGCCTCAGAGGAACAATTAAGATATTAAAGAGATCTCAGTGGTTTTTACTCCGGTAGATTTTTGTACTTCAAAATAACTACTTTATTGTCATTTTTATTTGTAGCTGAATTATTAGCCTTTGAAAGTGTGTAATTGTTGATGCTAAAGGTCAATTCAGTCTATGGTAGATGGTTTTCTGGCCTGATTTGATGTCTTAATGCCCAATTGTGTCTCACATTAGCAGAGCAGTTTCAGTTGGGCATGCGTATCAGGGAATAGGTTAAATTAGATTACTGCCTTTGGAAAATAGGCATCGATTGGCAAGAAAGTCAATGATAATCTTGTTGGAACCATTTCGGTGCATGACAGCCCAGTGCTGTGCTGTGCTGTGCTGTGTGTGTGTGTGTGTATTTCCTCCATGACTCTTAGCACAATTCCACAGTATGCACTGCATGTAAAATGTAAAGGGATAGTTTACTGAGAAATTAAAAATCTGTAATTATTTACTCACTTAGATGTCGTTCCAAACCTATGACTGACTTTCCTTCTGAGAAAGAGAAGGGAAATCCTGAAGACTGTGTTGGTTGTTCTTTTTCATGCAGTTACTGTACAATGAAAGCACATTTTAACCTTACAAAATTATTGCAAAAAAATATTTTAAAAGTTGTTCATATTTATTCCAAATCATATGAAATGATAAAATAGAATTGTGGGTAAAAAAGTGTAACAAAGGGAGTCATGACGATGAAGTGGGGATCCAATTGCAGGCTTTATTAAAAGAGTGTAGGCAGGACAGGCAGGGTAAGAAACCAGCAAACAATCACATCCAAGGCACAGGCAAAAGAGTAATCCAACAAGACAGGCAATGGACAGGGCAGGCAGCAGTCAATAAAAAACAAGGTAACAGTCCAAGGATCAAAACACGAGAAAGGCAAAACTAGGAACATGGAAACTAGGAAACACGGAAGGGCTAAACATTCAATCACCAGCGAAGACGGAGAGTGTGTGTGCTATTCTTATAGTCCTACTAATGTGAGACAGCTGTGAACTGATGATGAGATCTGATGAGAGACAGGTGATGCACTTGATGAGTCCGGGCAAAGGATTATGGGAAATGGAGTCCTGAGTGAATGGCAAGGTAGAGAATTGAGTGCCATCTAGAGGAGCTCATGGGCATTCCAGCTGGAGATTGTGACAAAAAGACCAAATAGAAGTTGTTATTCACTGATGAGCTTTATCTTCAGTGGGTGAAGCTGTGACGGAATTAACTCAGTGAGTTGAACTCAAGAACCGTATCAGGCTCAATTGTTTTTGTGCATTCTTTGTTAAAAATTCAAAAGAATCATTTATCTGCAAATCATTCTTGATTCATGAATGAGGCAGTCACCATTGCTGTCTTTGGCGCATTGAGAAATTAATGAGCAATGTTTAATTTTGACTTCAATTTCTTTCTCAAATAAAGCTATCGTTTGACTTCAGAAGACTTATATAGTTGCCATATATGGTTGTCAAGTCATATGGGTCAGTTTTACTCTGATTTTAAGAGTCTTCAAAATTTTTCCTTTCGTGTTTTACAGAAGACAAAAGTCATACGGGTTTGGAACGGCATGATGAAGAGTTAACTATCCCTTTAAGTATGGAAAAAAAGTGCATTTGTATGATCAAATTCAGAGGAAAGATAAAAACCGACAAATCTGCAGTGCCCTGGGTGTGATCTTTGAGCTGTCCATTCACACAGACACCCTCATTACCAGCAGTTCAATTGTAGGACTGCCTCCGAGGTTAGAACTATTTAACCCTGGAGAGTGGACAAGGCTTGCTGAGCTGCTCTGGTGTGAGATTGAACCTCAGCCGTAATGATGATGGTCCCCATCACCTCCGCGGCTGTCATTTCATCAACAAAAAAAACACTTATTTGTGCTTTAAAGCTACCTTGCAGGAGTAATGCACGCCATTGATGCTCTGAAGACAAATGGCAAATGGCAAAACTATCGTGGCATTAATTTGAACTTGGCTGTCAGCAGTTTGGGTTTACCTAATGAATGACCCATAATGTGCAGAGGGAAAAGCAAATAGTGTGTGCGTTTATGATTTCTAATAGAGGATGAGAGGGATGTGTTAATATACTGCCAAGTCAGGCTGAAAGTGACCATGAATAAAACATCCATTTAATCTAATCTTTTTACCCCGGCGCACACTCCATTAAATTGTGTTATGTCTTTAAACCAGTCTCAACAACTCAAAATGATGCCTTTTTTCCAGACAGGATGGCTCCATCCATTCCCTAAACCAGAAAATTGCAAAAGGGAACAAAAATGCTGTATTTAAAAATCGGTGTAGGAAGTTTGCAGAAGAACATTGCTGCCTATTATTGAAACTATTTGAACGTCGTTCCATCTCAGGTGAATTATCTCATTCTAAAGGGCATGGTGGAATAATTTCTGAATGAGTCGAAATTGGGTTAGGAAATTACTTTATCACCTTCCAATTCTCTGCAGAAATGGAAATATAAAAATTCTCACTCAAATCATTGCACATTCCCATAATAGACCGTGCCAATGAAAATCGCTATCTGCCTGACCTTGGAGTTCACATATGGAGCTTTAATAGACACACACGCATATACTTTCAGCTGTAAACAGTCATTTACAAAGATAAGTCGTTTTTTCATGAATATCAACTCTTAAAAAAAAAAACTAATTATTTTGTGAGATTGTTAGTGGAAGTTTGTTTGAGGGCATCCAGGTTGACCTCTTGTTTGACCCCGAGGTCTTTCTCCATTGACCTTTCACTGTATAATTAAGTGGACTGCTTGGGATTTATTGATTTAGACACAGAGGTTGGCTGATGTATTTATTTATTATTTTTCTGGCTTGTGAGGAGGCATTTTGAGTGCGATCACGTTGTTGATGATCTGTATGCACTGGAGATGAAGGTGAGTGAATAAAGAGTTAGTTCTATCAACTGCTGTGCCTGTGTGTGTTGGAATATAAATGAAAACTCACTACATTACAGAATAATACAGCATGTGTGTTGTCATATACTCTAAAACTGGCAATTTTTTTAGCATGACCAGAATTTTGACAGAGAAATTTGAATCTTGGATCTCATGAAAACAGCATTTGAGCATTAATTTAGCTCAATGGGTGCCACATGCTGTCAACCAGCATTTCCCAGGAAGTGCGAACATGTTGATGGCTTTTGAATGAATGTCATTTGAATAAGTATTTGTTGAGACTAGAACATTTGAGAAATAACATGAAAACTTCCAAGAGATTTCACACTCAAAAATCAGAAATGACAAGTTAGCATAATTCAGAGGTGACAGAAACACCATATAATATTTTTATTTCTCAAACAGTTCCACCGGTCGTCTCTGTGCCGCAGCAGTCCTTTAACGCCACTGCAGACTATGGAGAATCTGTGACCTTCACCTGCCGGGCCTACGGCTCACCTGAACCTGATGTTACCTGGCACAGGTATGACAAACTAATCACCATCGCTGCAAAATCAGAGCATATGGATGGTTTATTTTCAATTATATAGAAATAAAACAAATAATATGCAGTGTAGATATCTAAAGGCAATTTTTGTGTATTTAATGCTTTTGTTTACTAAGATAATGAAGTGTTTTTGAATTACTTTTTGTATTTAAGTTTGATTATATAAATGAATCAGAAAATCTATTATTTAAATTTAATTTATATTTTATATTTATTTAATTTTATATGTATTTTTTTTTTTTTATTAAATAATAGTAAAATAAAAATGGTTGGTTTTCATCCTTAAAACATTTTGAGAACTTTATATAATTGTTTAACCACACCTTCTGATTGTCATTAAAAAAAAATACAAGAACAGATTTTTCCCCTTGGAAATCAAGAGTTTTGATGAGTTAAGGTGTCACGCATAAACTGAGGAGCAGGAACTGGGGAACAGGATCGAGGTAACGCAGCCAAGAAAGAGCTGTGATGACTGGGAATGGACATATTTATTCCATCCTTAATGTGTGGGCTTTGAGTGACAGCAGCCCAATGCGTTGATTGCAGGCTCTCAATCATTGCAATTACCTCTGGCTCGGATGAGAATGAGCGAGATGAAAGCGATCCCTGCCGAGCCTTCTCACACGTTGACCTTTAATGAATAAGCCTAACCAAACCACTCACTGATACACTGGGACATGACAAAAGCACCACTAATTAGATTGCGTCTGCTAAAACCTGATAGTTTCATTAAATTTTGCATGTGTGCTGGTGCCAAAAAAAGGACTGTAGAGGAAGTAAAGTCTATTCTGGTAAAAAATAATAATAATAATAAATAAAAAATAATGCTATAAATAAATGTATGTGATTATAGAGTTAAAGATCTAAATGTACTTGATGCTTCCTAACTGACCAAGTTTTTTAACAGTGAGCAACGTTGCAGGCATTCATTCACAAGTTTTTTTTAATTTACCTGGAAAACAAATAACATATTCCGTATACCACACTACAGTTCTCTGTGCACTAGAACATCTAGGCATAAAAACTGTTTTTTCCCCCATGCCATCTCCAGCTTAAACAGCTAACATATAAATCATTACCGGCGTTCTGTAATTCATTTTCGTAATTCATTCTACATCCTTAATTATTACCTCTTTCTCAAGTATTATGTAAATACATATGCATATCTCTTTATTTATACAGTTCTATATAGAGTAAATAAGGCACAAATCTGTACATAAATCTACTGTTCCAGATTCATACACATTATTTATTGTTAAGTTTTTACTATTTAAATGTATTTTTTTTTCTGTTCTCATGTCAGATATGTATGTATGTATGTATATATGCATGTATGTATGTATGTACCAGGAGCACCTTAAAAAAAAAACACAACAAATTCCTCGTGTGTTTGCACACACCTGGCGAATAAAGCTAATTCTGATTCTGATATGGAATATTTGTTACACTACATGAATATTTATGTAAAATTAACTAGTCACACATACATTTAACCCTTTTTAATGTTTAACATTTTAGGTTTGAAAAAAATTAAATTCAGATTAAAAATAATATAAAAATAAAATAAAGGAAAAGATGAAAGTGTATTTTTAAGTGTACTATAAAATAATTGTATTTTTATTTAATACTCACTTTTTATTTTAAAATATAATAGTATCATCACACTCTATTTATTATTTTGTTTATTTTATATAAAAATACAAAATAAATGAAGTGCAATAATATTATCATCAATATTATTAATTATTTTATTTTTATAGTTACATAATGAGTCACACTATGTGCAGTGTGAGCACCAAACCTAATATCCAGGTGCCCTCATGAGAACCAGACTGAAAAACGTATGTGCACCCCTGATAATAGAGTTAATTCCAATAAGGGACAACCTGGAGACTGGAAAGTTACTACAATCACAAGCCTGCTTTATTAGCATTGTGCCCTTGAGTCCTGCACTTGCTTGCACCAGTGAGATTTGTGTACAATTAGTGTCACTACAATTAGTGCGTTGTAATGTCCTCTGGCTGAGAAACATCTGCTCAATTTCAACAATTTTGTTGTAAGCAGCGACTGGAATGGAGCATCCGTCTGTTTGTGTCTCTCTGTTGACTCTGTCTGTATAGCCAGAGAAAGCATGATTTGATTCCCTTCTCCCCATTTCCTGTAGCCACACAGGTCTCTCTGCTTTAAATAGATTTCATTTCCGTTCATTCCTCTCCTAACATTATGACAGTCTGAAGCTGCGCTGTAATCTTTTCCAAAAATGTTTCATTATTCTGTCTCCACCTCGACGGCATGCCTAGATGGTATGTATATTGAATGTTACAGACTATATCTCCATGTATGATGAACAACCCATCACCTGGCATTTCTTTGCTTCCTACATTTGCATTATGTATAACATTTTTGATTGGCTGGTCAGGGAGATTTTCTTCTTGCGATATGAATAATACCACAGTGTTGGGAATTTAGGCTTTGTTCAACTGACACATGTTGTATATGTGTGCTTTGTCAGGAAGGGAGTGCAGCTCCAGGAATCGGAGAGGTATGTAATGAGAGCTCGAGGTACGACGCTCACAGTTCGAAACATTCAACAGGACGATGGGGGCTCCTACACCTGCAAAGCCTCTAACAAGGCAGGAGAAGTTGAGCATGAACTGTTTCTCAAGGTTTTTGGTGAGAACACCTTTTTTTACTGGGTTACATAACTCTTCATCCACTAAATAGGATGTTACCTGTCAAACTAAGTGCGTTTGTTGTCCTGTCAAATTATTGTTCAAATTTTGAAAGACCTAAAACCTTAACATAATTTTAAAATTAATCATCTCAAGCAACAGACTAGTATATAATGAGAGGAAAAGGCCAGAATTAGGTTCTAATTTTTCTTATTTTTTCCTTTTATTTATTTAATTTATTTTTTGCTCATCACTGTGGCACATCTCCCAGAAGTTGTTGTTGTGATGTAACGTGACCAACATGTACAAGGGCATGAATAAATCGTGTTAAATAGAACCGCATTGTTTACCATTTCACTGCATATTTTGCACTGGTGCTATTGTGTTTGTTGTTCCCTTTGAATTTTGTGTCATGTGGTGATAATTGTAGTTGTGGGTCATTGAGTATGTTTACATGTGCAGCAAAACCCTAAGTATGAAAAATCAACTCGTTAGCTCATGTGTTTACATTCTGAAATTGCTGGGGGGGTATATTTTTTAGTGTTAAAATATACACATACATTAAGAGCTACGAATTAAAACATTTACATGCAGAGTGAACATGGGGTGATAGGCACAGTTCTAAAAAATAAATAAGAAATAAAACAAAAATTGTAATATACACTACCGTTCATGTTACGGGGCTGACGAGACGTGCGGATCCATGTGCAAGCTTTATTTAAAGCAGAGAGGTCCGAGGGCGGAGGTTCTGCAGCGGATGCCGCCACCTCTGGAGGTTCTACAGCTGTACAATCTGGAAACAGGGAAAGTTCATTAGTGTTTTTCTTAATAGGACAGGTACAAAGTTCAGCAATGGTTCCTTCGACCGTGACATGACAGGAGTCGCACGGTAGAGTCGATGGTCTTTACACTCTTCGGTCTTCACACGACCGCAGCCGCAATCGCTTCCGCGGTAAACTAAGCTTCTTTTTAATTAGTTTAACAAAACTCAAATTGAATTCAGCTGGACACACTTTCCTGTTTATCCCAACAAATGGCCAAGCAAAGCGCACGACGCATCTGTAAGATCTATTTATTTTTTTATTTTACTGTTTATAAAAGAAAGCTCTTGTGCTCACCAAGGCCACATTTATTTTATTTAAAATATTGTAAAAACGTTAATATTGTGAAATCGTATTAATTTCTATTTTTATGTTTAAAAATGTAATTTATTCCTGTTATGGCCAAACTACATTTTCAGCAGCCATCAATCCAGTCTCTAATGTCACGTGATTCTTTAAAAACATTATAATGTGCTTGTTTGGTGCTCAAGAAAGTTTCTTAATATTATGTTGAAAATCATTGTGTTACTTTTTTTTAATGAATAGAAAGTGTTTTATCAATTTAATGTGTCTTAGTATAAATTTCTAAAATAAATCAAATAAAATACTGACCCCCTGAACTTGAATGGTAGTGTACATTTAAAATAAATGTAATGTATATTATTACAGAATTAACATTTAGTAAATAGATGTATATTTCTATACATCTATATCAACCTTTTATATTAATATCTCTTGATCTTATGGCTTACATGCCAGTGATGCCCCATTTGCGTGTCTTTCTGAACACTAGTTTAGGCTATAGTTGAATTAAGTAGATCGTATAATTGTCAGCATCCGTGGCTCCTGAGGAAAAAAAAAAACTTTCTATCTTCCTTAAGGCTAGTGCAACAGCAGGAACCCTGATGTTTTTGAAAGGTGATTGACAGCTACATCCCTGTGCTTCACTTTTCCAGTCCGGCCATGCGACATGCTTTTCTTCCATAAACAGATGGCCTAAATTGCATGAGAATGGGTGACATATTCTTTATGGGTAGGAATTTTGATTTCAATTGTCATGAAGCTGCCAACATTTTCAACGATTATTCAGATAGCACCTTGTCTGCTCATGTAAATGTATGGAGATTTATTCTGTAGTCATCAGAATCCTTTCCATGTGCAAGCAAATGGTATTCTTCAAAGCAACTCATTTAAATGAGCCTCCGTTATTGGATGAGAGTTTTGTTTTGCAAAGTATGGTGGGAATCCGAGTCGTAACTTTCCTTTATGACCCCTGACAGCTAACAGAGCGAGGGCTGCTAGGGTTTCCACTCAGCTAGGCACGCTTCTTCTGTGTTTCCTGCATGCTCATTAAACTAGTTTTTGGCTTCAATGAATGGCATCCCAAGGTTCTACAGCTGGATTGCCTCATCACGCTTTATCTCAGCGCTGTTGCTGTCTACTGATATGTTTGTGGGTTTTTCCCAGCTGTATTTTAGTAATCTTCTTAAATGATGATTATTGTTCAAAGTGTGAAATGAAACTCTTTGACATTGCATTTGCTGTCTATTGACAAATATGTTTTAAAAAGTTGTTAAAAAGTGGATTTTGGCATCTGTTTGCATGGATATGAACATGTAGTTCCTGAAGAACATCTAAATGCAAATCAGTCTTTATCATTAGGATTATGCTCATTTCTTAGATTAATTGATAGTTGATTTAATCCCTAATGTCAACATAGGAAGAGAAAGAGATTATGCTGATAAGATTTTTTCTCACTGTTCTGCTGTTCTCTTTTATTTATCTGCTATTATTGTGCGCCCTGCGGGAAAGCATTTTTTGATGTATATTTATCAGGTTAAACGCTGCGATGGTGTCACCTCTTTGCTTGAAGGCTGCCACTGTTGTACATCAGTTACCCTACTAATGAGCATTGCTACACAAGACAAGCCTTATCATAGATTTATGATGAGAATCTTAAGTATTCCTATGCCACACAACCCCTGCAGTTTACTAATGTGTATTTACCAGTGGGAGCCTGTTAGATTCAGATAGCAACAGATGTGTTGTGCTTGTCAATGTGCTGTGTCTTTTTCTGAACCTCAGACAGCAAAATGCTGACCTTTCTGCAATATTCTGTTGTTTTCTCTTCCAGCTGGGTGCCCATGAAAGATTTTTGATTGTCAGACCAGAATGATGTTGTTGACGCAAAGTTCAGTCTGATATTTACTGAATCGTTACCCAAGTGCAAATGTACTCTCAAAGAGAAATCTTTATTGAGTAGTAGTAGAATATATTTCAGTGTCCAGAGGAAAAAAATTTTTTTTTTGTTTGTATACATATTCTATAGATGACGCTCATAGAGACACATTCTGCATCTTTATTCTGAAATGAAAAGATGCTTACATCGCCGCTATTGCATTCTGCTGTGTGTAAAGGCAGTCAGTGATGGATATTATATGACTATTGTAATCTAAGCTTGAGTGTTTTTTCCAGTTCTGTATCTTTCTCTTTTGTCTTTGTCACATTCCTCTGTTGCCCCTCTCTTGCAGTCCAGCCCCACATTACTAAGCTAAGGAACGTGACGGCTGTGGAAGGCAGCGCTGCTATGATCTCCTGCAAGGCTGAAGGTGAACCTTTGCCTGAAATCTCATGGAGGAGAGCAAGTGATGGACACAGCTTTTCAGATGGAGATAAGGTATAATATTATTCTTAGAGTAAATAATGTTTTTTTTTTTTTTTTAATCTGTGCAAAAATTTTGGCACGGTAAGATGTGTTAATGTTTTTTGTGTTGTTTTTTTAAAAAGGTTATTTTTTGCACAAATAAATGCACAAAGGCTGCATTTATTTGATAATGTTGTGGAATATTATATTAAATAATATATAATATAATATAATATAATATATTAAATATTTTAAATATTATAAATATGATTAGAGTTATTTAAAATAACTCTTTTTTTTTAAAGATATTTTAATGTAATGGCAAAGCTGAATTTTCAGCAGCCATTACGCCGGATCCTTCAAAAATCAATCTAATATTCTGATTTCTTAATGTTATAAATCTTGAAAACTATGATGCACCTTTTTCAGGATTATTTGTTGAATAGAAAGTTCAAAAGGACAGCATTTATTTAAAATAAATTAGTTTTTGGTTTCGTCTTGTTTTGTTGTAATTTTACTGGCACTAAACTTTTGAATGGCAGTCTGTTGTCTTCATGTGATGAGAGTTAATGTGATGTTGTAATAAGTTTGGGACAGCAACAAGACATTTCTTTTTTTGAGCGTTACGAACATCATCTGTATTTTTTATAGTGTACCATAAACTACTTTAAAGAACACGTATACACTGGGAAAAAAAATCCCACTGAATTAAACATGAAATTAAGAAGTAGAAAGACTAAAATAGTACTTACTTGTCAAATGTACTCCAATAATCTTTGTTAGATTTACAACTTCAAAAAAATCTTTTCCACAATGTATTGTATTTGCAGGTTATTTCAACCGCCATTTCCTCTGTCACTAAACAGTGCAGCAATTTACCAGCACATTAACTGCCAGATATGTGTGACGTTCGGTCTTTGCTCACGCCCACTGTAATAGTCATGGACATTAGAGGATATAATAGACTAGCACGCAGAGACACAGCCCAGAGGCACGCTAAGTCTGTGTACCGGTTGAAGGGTGACGAAGGCTTTCTGTGCTCCAATAATGCTCTGCATTTCCTACCGGCATGCTCCGTGTCTGTGCTGAATGCGAATGCGGCCTGCAGAATGGCAAATGCGATTGCAGCGGCCAGGCGGGAAAGATGATGGGAACAGAAACTGTCAAAGATCATTAGAATTCTGTGAAAGGTGGGTTGTTGGCGTCAACAATAGAGGCAAACGGACCCTGACTCCAGGGAGGAACTATGAAAAGACTCCCCATCACAGTTAATCTAGCGAGAGCTGCTCGGATAGCAATTAGAATAGCCTGCATGGCTGGGAAATGAAAGAGGATTCATACAAAGAGGTGTAGGAGAGCAGCGACGCTTGCCGCCACTCAATATGAACAAAGTGAGTTTGATTTAAGCTGCTCTTTCAGAGGTGTGGGGATGTGGTGGTAAGGTAGGGGAGTTAGTCTGCTACAATTACACGGGGGCCGGGACTGAACCTGTGCTCTGAATTCAAAAGTTGCAAACAATTGATCTGGGAGCCTCTTCCCTCCCCTCCGTTTTACTCTGAACGGTTAAAGTAAGAGTTCAAAATGGACACCATTCACTGCTAGGAACGAATTGAATGGTAGAGCTGTGCGGAGAGAGATTTGACATTTGGCGCTTTAGCACAGTCTGTGGGGGCCAATTAACAGCCTAGAATAATGTGACTCACTTGATGTCTACATGCAGAAAAACCAAATTAAACATTTTGTGTATTAAAAATTTTGCTAAAACCAGTTTAATGTGTTTTTTTATGAGATTTATTTCTGGTCCAAGGTGATCTGAGCTGGTTTAGGTTGACTGCAGGACTGATCTATAAAAATGAATGCGCAATAATGTCTTCCTTTAAAACTTTGTATATTTACAGATACTCTACTGTTCAAAAGTTTGGGGTCAGTGAGATTTTAAAATGTTTCTGAAAACTGAATAACTGTTTTCTTTTCTAAAGTATTTTAAAGTGAAATTTATTCCTCTGATAGCAACGCTGAATTTTCAGCAGCCATTACTACAGTCTTCAGTGTCACATGATCCTTCAGAAATCAGAAATATGCTGATTTGGTGCTCAAGATTCATTTCTTTTTATTATGTTATTACAATGTTTACAATGTTATTACAATGTCTTATTACAACATTGAAACCAGTTTTCAATATTTTTGTGGAAACGGTTTTTTTATTTTTATTATTATTTTTTTTTTTTAAGGATTCTGCCATGAATAGGAAGTTCAAAAGAACAGCATTTATTTGAAATAATTTTGTAACAATGTAAAAGTCTTTACTGTCACTTTTTTTTTTATATGCATCTTTGCGGAGTAAAAGTATTCATTTTTCTTAATTTCATCTTACTGACCCCAAACGTTCGAACTGTAGTGTATTTTATATAAATATGTAGATGTATTTGTTTTATTGACTGGGCCACTGAAAAAAGCCCTGGTGGTGCCTAAGGCCAGTCTATCCTTGATCCGGTGGTGGGTCTTGTTTTGTTGTTTGCGGCGGACTGCTTTGAACCAGCAAGAAACAACTACCATGTTCCAAAAACCAGCTTTCCAGTCTAAAAAAAAAATAGTTTGCTTAAAAATTGTTTTTGTTTGTTCCATGGATCACAAAAGGTAGATTTCTAAAGAACATCCTGGGATACTCTTTTCAATATAATAAAAGTAAATGAGGAGTGAGGTTGACAGATGAAAAAAGCACCATAAATGTATCGCAAAAGTAGTGCAAATGACTGGTCTTCTGATACAGTTTGATAGATTACGGTGACAAATAGACTCAGATTTAATTTATTCACTGGAAATCTTGGCATCTAGCCATTTCTCCGTGGTGTTTTCATGATAAAATGGTGAGTTTGGCAAGTTTATGAAAAAAAGTAGTGTCTGGTTCAAGAATCATTCATTTGAATCAGGTCTTTTTAATTAATTGGTCTGAATGATTTGTTCACAAATCAAACTCACCCAGTCTTTAAGTTCAACCCGTGACTTATTGATCTGGTGTCAGTGAATACTGACTTAAATTTTTCTGTTTCTCACACAGAGCTATTGCATGGCTTCAAAAGACTTGAAATATGATGCACAAATCATATGGGTTGCTTTTATGATACTTTTATA
Source organism: Sinocyclocheilus rhinocerous (assembly GCF_001515625.1). Taxonomy (NCBI): domain Eukaryota; kingdom Metazoa; phylum Chordata; class Actinopteri; order Cypriniformes; family Cyprinidae; genus Sinocyclocheilus; species Sinocyclocheilus rhinocerous. The sequence goes on from NW_015636845.1 coordinate 568,222, forward strand.
TTATGCTTTTCCATCTTTTTTGAAGCTTGAAAGCCTTTCATTGTAATTGCATAGAAAGTCAGTGTTCCAAATTTCTTCTTTTGTGTTCCACAGAAGAAAGAAAGTCATACGGGTTTGGAACGACAGAATTTTCATTTTTGGAGGATGCATTATCGCTTTAAGCTGGTGTGACCTGTTTCTTTCAGCAGGGAGCGGCAGGGAAATGGCTCTGGCTGCTGTGATGCATGTGTCAGCGTGAGCGTGGAGATTAGTGACTGACTGAGGGCAATTTTGGTCAGCTCGGATGATGAGCGGGGTGTTGAGACAGGAAGACAGGCCTCAAAACTGTCATCATGCACTGCCTCTTGTTAACCACACTACTGCTCACTCTCACTAATCAAAACTGACACCGCCACACATCCCTCTACTGCTTATTATGCACTGAACGCTTCAGAGGACAGTGGGAAAAACTGAAGAGTTGATTTACATCAGAGCAGTGTTGTGGTCTGCGAAACAAAGGTCTGTGTGATGTCTCCTTGACTTGTTTGCTTTTAAGATGGTTAAACAGTCTGAGATCCACGTTTGTAAGGGTCTCAGACTGTTTGTAGTTCTTTAGGGACCGACAGTGTACTCAGTGATGATAATCTATTTTGGGGAATATGCTGTTTCTTGTCCTCTCATTGATTTACATTTGTTTTGCCAGTGATTCAAAAAAGCCTGATGTATTTGAAGCTGTAGTAAAATGGAGGGTTAGTGTTTTACATAACAGTTTCCACACAAAGGGACATTTCTGTTCATTTTAGAAGACGTTGGCTGTAGCATGATGCTTAGCTAGCATTGCAATACTCGAAGCATAAAAATACTACTATCTTTCAAACATTTGGGCTCGGAATGATTTTTCTAATAAAATATTTTTTTAATGAAAAAAGTCTCTTACACTCACCAAGGATTCATTTTTTAAAATAAACAGACAGTAAAAACAGTAATATTGTGAAATATTACTTTTTAAAAATATGCATTTTCAAATATATCGAAAATAGAAAGCAGTTATTTATTCCTGTAATGGCAGAGCTGATTTTTCAACATCCATTACTCCAGTCTTTAGTGTCACATGATCTTCAGAAATCTTTCTGATATGCCAAAATTGTGCTCAGGAAAATCATTTGTTATTATCAGTAGTTGCGCTACTTAATATCTTTGTGAAAATCACAATGCATTATTTTCAGGATTGATGAATACAATGCATTTATTTGAAACATATTTGAATATTTGAATCCTTGCTGAATAAAATCATTCATTTCTTTCTTACTTTCAAAAAACAACAACTTTTTAACAGTAACCATCTTGGGTTGATTTTCTATGCTCTTAGCTTGGGATTGCAATTTCATGCTGCTTTAGAATTTGTCTACTAGAAGGTATCTTTGAAGGCGGCATAATTACGCTTCCCACCTTTTGGAACATCCTTGGTAGCATACTTATCATGCCTTAAAATCCTGCATAGATAGGCTGCTTGCTTTGGCACAGAGCCTGTATGCACAATATCACCTACGGTTATGCTAATCAACTATACTACATCTACTATTCTTTGGCTGCATTGGTGCCTTGTATCACAATACTGTTGTCGCTATTTTATACAGGCATATAGGCTATATAACACCTCTTATGTGTAACACCGGTTTTCTCATAATATCCCTTAATTGTGTCTTATAGCTTTGTTCTTTATTTAGAGGGAGTAATGGGATCAGGACATGATGCAGTACTAACACGAATATGCGTCCCTATGGAAGAACTACGTTTGAGTTTAACTTGTTAAGAATTACCACTGTTGAACATTTGTACTCCCAAAGCCACAAGTCGGACAACAGTGTGTGTGAAGTTAGAAATGGTTCTATACTCATTTACCATGAGAAATGTGAGGGAAAAGCAGATGAATCACCTGAGGTGTGTTAAAAGCCTCTCTGCACCCTTCCCTCCCATGAATCCTCTAAAACTCTGTGGTTTGGATCTGTCCTTGTGAATGCCTTAATCCCCAAATCTTGCTGTTACACGATTTTATACTTAATCCTACAACCTTGACTCTCTGATTATCGGGTTTATCTGTTTTTCAAATATGTGAAGCGTGTGATGTTTTTTTTTCAGAGTCCAGACGGCCGTGTGGAGGTGCGAGGCCGTTATGGCGAATCCATGCTGACTATTGTTGGAGTCAAGCTATCTGACTGGGGACGCTTTGACTGTGAGGCTCTCAGCAGGATCGGTGGACATCAGAAGAGCATGTTCCTGGATATTGAGTGTGAGTGGTCTGAATTGGTCACACTTTGCAGTAAACTGAATTGGGATTTGAATTTAAGTGTCAGGAAAGGGAAAATTCAAGAATTGCATTTCATAAAAGAATAATCATTAAATTGAACTAATTAAGCATATGTGACCTTGGACCACAAAACCAGTCTTAAGTCGCTGGGGTATGTTTGTACCAATAGCCAACAATACATTTGTATGGGTCAAAATTATTGATTTTTCTTTTATGCCAAAAATCATTAGGATATTAAGTAAAGATCATGTTCAATAAAGATATTTTGTAAATTTCCTACCGTAAATATATCAAAACTTCGTTTCATTTTTTATTAGTAATATGCATTGCTAAGAATTTCATTTGGAGAACTTTATAGGCCATTTTCTCAATATTTAGATTTTTTGCACCCTCAGATTACAGATATTCAAATAGTTGTATCTCGGCCAGATATTGTCCTATCCTAACAAACCATACGTCAATGGAAAACTTATTTATTTAATAAAAAATTTAGCCTTATGACTGGTTTTGTGGTCCAGGGTCACATATTTATTCACTTAAAGGTTAGTTGGTTATTTATTTAAAATTGGAACTATTTTTCTAAACAACGTTCAATACTGTCAAGATTGTATTACAGTTTTGCTAAGATTTTAACACACTACCATAATATGTCCACCACATTCTTTTCAGATAATTTTATAATTATAAATATGACATTCTTCATTTTGAAGAAATTGTACCTTGACAAATGTTTTCAAAACTTTAAACATGGAGGTGAGTGTAGAGTTGTACCCTTCTTTATAATATTATTATATTAAATAGGGCCCTATGAAATCTGTTGTATTTATTTTTTTTCCAAATTCCGTTTTTTTCTGTTTAAATTTTTCTGGTTTCCGTTTTTTCCATTTACATTTTTTTAGACTCTGTTTTAATGGTTAAATTAAATTGTATTCATCAAAAAGCGTGTCTCATTAATCAAAATCATGAAATGTCTTGAAATCAGGAAACAGCAATTTCTTAAAAGTTTAACAAAAATTACATAAGGTCCTGCTAAATAATAAATAAAAAAATTTATTATTCTGGTAAATTATTTTTCTGGTAAATATTCCTTTAAAAAAATAATGCTTTAATAATAATTTTCCATCACAGAAATCATAGGGCCCTATATATATATATAAATCATTTCATTTAAATTAATTTAATATTTTACTGTTGTCTATATTTAACGTTTTAAATTTTTATTAAATATATATTTTTATTTTTGTTTAACATTTATTGGTGATCTATACTCAAAATGATATGTATAATAATAATAATAACAACAAAATTACAATTGTGTTTAATTTGAATTCTTCTTCCCGAAATTCAAATTCAAATTACAGTTCTGTATCCTGTATCCTTAGAATCAGTAGCAGCAGCAGGGTAGATATATATCTCATTATGGGGTGCAGTGGAACGGACCATCTAGCAGGGTTGCTAATATACCCATTCATTCAGTCTCAATCCGTCACCGATGTGACACTGTGGGCTGCATCAATCTCTTTAATGGAAAAAATGGGTGTGATTGTGTGTGTGCTGTTTCTGTGTGTCTGTGTACTGTATGTGTGTGTCTGCCAGTGTGTGTGTGTGTGGGGGTGTACGACTGAGAAATCACATATAATGCAGCATTTCCCAATACCACAGTACTCTCTGTCCCACACCCTCTGCCTCATTGCATCTCTCTGACATACTGCCAAATGAAATCTTCCTCCACCCACTGCATTGTGGGAGAAGAGGGGGTTTGAGGTTTTGCAGGTTGTTTTGAATAATTAGAGGCAACCGGCGAGAAGTGGCCATGCTTCAGTTTCAGTTTGATTAGGAGCCCATTTTACCCGGGTGAAAGAGAACTCCATGATAAAGCGTTTGGTTAACGCGTATGTGGAAGCTCCTACCTGCCTGGTACATGCTAGATTTTAATTTAGACTTCGGGCAGCTAATCTTGAATGAGTTTTTGATGGATGACTGTTAGAAGAGCTTGGCGTGCCATTACTGAGCACTCCTTTACCGTTCTTTCACAGATGCACCAAAGTTCCAGACCAACCACACTATATTTTTCTCGTGGGAAGGAAACCCGGTCAACATTAGCTGTGATGTTATGTCTAACCCTCCGGCCACAATGCTGTGGAGACGGGAAAAGTTGACCATCCCTAGTGAGGGTGCTGGAAACATGCGTGTACACAGTGCCCCTGGCAGATCTCTCCTCGAGGTACAGTAATCCACCCACTGCTGTTTCCAGTTTTTAATTTTTTTTTTATTCCTATTGGATTTTTACGTCTTTGCTCATCTAGATAAGAGAGCCAGGAGAGTTAGACATTAATGATATCCAGGCCTTAGCCCACTGGTGGCATTCAAGTAGTTAGGAGTCATTTTAAAATTAAATGTATTTATTACATTGCTGTTTGTTACATTTTAATTATTAAAATTGTAAAATTATTTATTTATCATTGGAAATATTTTTCTAAACAAAATGCAATAATGTCTTAACAGCAATGAATTTCATTTATAAATTTTATTACATACTTCAGTACACCACCATAAGATGTTCACCACATTGTTTTCAGTAAAAATATTATGTATAAATATATTTATAGGAATATTAAATGCAGTTTTAGTTATTATATTTTTTAAAAATCCATTTAATTTACTTTAATTTTAATTTAATGATTTTCTTATTAATCTGCTGTCAATGCGGCCTTCAGATTTGTTTAAAAAGCTAAAAAAACAATCTGAATAAAAGATACTGAAAAGATACCATTTAAATAAGATACAATTAAATATTTAAAATAAGTAAATATTATTGTATAAAAAATATAAATGAATAAAACTATCTGCGGTATTATAAAACCATTTTGTACAGTATGTACAGGTTACAGGTGGCTGATCATGATAATTCTAAACTTTTGTTTAAGGACACACTGTAAAAAATCAAAAGTTGAGAAAACTTAAAAGTTTAAGGCAACCAGCTTCAGCAGACTTTTGAGTTTTCTCAACTTCTTGTTTTCAGTTTATACAATAAAAAGTTGAGAAAACTCAAAGATCTCCTACAAAAACAAGTTGAGAAAACTCAAAAATCTGCTAAAGCTGGTTACCTTAAACCTTTAAGTTTTCTCAACTTTTGGTTTTTTACACTTTTTTTTTTTTGTACTTTTGAACAACAAACAGTTTTGGTGCTGGGTTGGGTTGGCACTAGATTCTGATGCAAAATCTGTGAAAATCTTTTGCTAAAACATACAGGTGTAGTGAGCTAGTCAGATGTGGAAATTAATTATTGTCAGCAGAGCAGGGTTTTTATCGATAACTAAATCTAAAAATAAAAATAAAACCATAAAAAAACAGTTACTTTATATAAACATTAACTGAAATAAAATCTATACAGTATATAAAAAAAACTTGAGCTTATTCAATTTCAGCCCGTTTTCTTTAAAGTAATCCCTTTCGTTTAAAGTACTGTTTAACTGTGCTAAAATGTAAAAATATTAACAAGAACTATAATAGTATATCAGTGATACAGATCACACTGGGCAGAGAAGATTATTTATAGTGGTACAAGCAGATTTGCCCTTTTTTTGTAAACTCATCTGAACTAGACAAGACTCAACAACACTTGGTTTCTCTGGAAACAGATGTGTCCTCTGCAGTTATGTTTACTAACCAAGATTAGTGTCAAATGAACAACATAACAACAATAACTGACATTAGATGTGTAACAAGACAAGCACGTGCAGCAAGAAAAATGTATGCATGATCACACTAACACAACCTTGGTCCTCAGGTTACCCCGATGTCAGACAGAGATTTTGGCCGTTACAACTGTACAGCCAGAAACAACATTGGGATGCGCTTTCAGGAGTTCATCCTAGCACAAGCAGGTGCGTGTTTACCACAGGTTCAACTAATCCATATGATTAATGCATCTGTCAGTATATAGCTCTGGGAAAAAGGTGAAGGTTTTAAAGGTGTTTGTTAACATACTTTCTTTTATTCCAGTTTAACATGTAGAGACAAAAATATGGGTCATTCGTAGAAACTCCGGAGGACTGTCAACACTGTGGCACAAGTTAAGATTTCACTATGATGTCACTAGGTGAAGTGTGTAATTTCTGTGACTTTAATTAAGCAAAATTGAAAAAAGAGTTTCAGATTCAAACAGGATCCTCAAATGCTCACCATGCTTTTAGCATCTGCCATTATTTGAAAATAGAGGTAATTCCAAGCTTACTATTGAGAAAGTTAACCGTTAGTATTGCTATTCGTCTTGATGGCAGTTGCTCGACCTGTAGAAGATGCCAGCTAGTGACAAACACTTTTAAGAGCTCAAATTGATCACTGTAATAAAATAAATGAATTATGATTTGAATGTTGCTTGCAAAAAAATTTTTTTGATTAAATAGAACAGATGACTGCTTTTGAATGGCCGTCAATGGAAACACAGCCTTTTTTGGGCCCAGGTAGTGTTATTTACATGCTGATCATCCAAACTGTGACCCCCTGGGGTCTAAAATGTCAATTTCCAGTTCAACCAATGGCATGAATTTGGGACGGAACTATCTGTTTGCCTGAGTATTGACAAATGGAGTGTTAGGAGCTTTCAGCAAACCATCATTATTTCAGTTCCACTTGGTGTCGCTGAAATTACACACTTCACCTTTAAGGCTTAAACGGACTTTAGGTACATTAACAGTCCCAACCAGTCCCGCTCTTGTCAACGTCTGTCCACATATATCTAATCTCCTCACAGAGCTCCTTGGCAGATAATAATGACTTTTGTATCAGGCTGAACATCAGGTGAAAACATGTTTAGATTTCAAACAGCTGGCAATAATGTTTTTACTCGAGCTTATGGCAGTAGACTTCAAATATAATGCAGATCGCTCTGACAGATTGTTGTCCACTATATTGTTTGCATCTTGAAGTGTACAACTTAATAAAAACGCATGTATATGTGTGTATGTGCTTGTCTTAGTTGTATCCTCTTATATATCTCATACTAGCAAACAGGCAAAGGTGGAAGTGGATTCTGTGGCACAACTTCTCTTTTCTGTCCATCTTAGCGTCTTCTTCCATATGTCTCACTCAGTCCTGCTGTCTTTCTCACTGCCACTTCCTCTCCATGATCCTCTATTACACACACAAATTTGTTTCTTTCTATCTTCCTGCTGCCTCTCCCTGTTTCATTTACTATTTCTCTCTCCACCGGCGGTCTCGGCTCTCCCACTCTCAGATGCTGTTATTCAGAGCAGTTTGTGCATTCTGGCTTGGCAAGGCAAAAGAAAAAAACATGAAAACCAAGCATGAAAAATGGCTACGAATTATAAAACTATTCCATGCCACCTATTGTAAAGGACATGCATGAGAGGTTCAGGCAGGGTACAACATGTTTTTGTATCAGATTGGCAACATGACGATTTGTGTTACCTGATGACTATGAGTTAATTTTGGTGCTTCTGTTATGATTAAGCCTGCACTGAATCTACTTCTGAAGAAACACAGTTCAAACAGATGTCATTCATAAAACTGTATGTATTCCACGCATGTAGTGCTTTAGTTTATCAGATTTTAGCTAGTTTGATAAAGTTTTCATCTCTCAGTAATAGTGTATTGCTCTACGTTTTACACATTTTATCCTGTTTAAAACCATTATGTGGATGGATTTAAGCTTGTTTCACACAATCGGCTGAAAATATAAATATAATGCGTAATATCATTGCGCCTGCTGCACCCATGGTACGGCAGCAAAGTTCCTTGATTATTACGCCGGAATGAGAGTATAGTTCCTAGCCATATCGGCCTAAAAAATCGCAACTTTTCATTTTCCGTCGGTCTTAGTACACGATGTAACTACAGAAGAGTCAAGTTTTAAATAGGAAAAATATAGAAACTCTTTGGTCATTTTTGAGCGAGATGCTAACAGTCTAATCAGATTCAATGATCTATGCTAAGCTACAACTAAACGTGCTACCGCCAGACCCGGAGATCAGCTGAATGGATTCGAAAACGGTAAAACTCAACAGTTTAACTCTAGGGGAGTTGGAAAATTAGCCTAATTTCAAAAATAGTGGAGTGTTCCTTTAAGCTGTAAGAATACCCTTTAGTTATATTTAAACCACTGTAACATGTTCTGTTTTGGCTTAATTCTCTTCTATGATTTCATTAGATTTTTTATTCTCTTTACTTAACTTTCAACCTTCATTGACATTTAAGATGGTAAGACAGGAGTACAGTGCAGTCATTTCTAGCTGACTGTGTTTGTGGACTGAAAAGTCTCATGCTGAGAGAGCTTGGGTTGTAAGGCCCTGAAAGCATCTCTATAACAGTGTTTTCAACCCCACAGAAAAACACACAACCAGATCCTTTGATACTCTCAGAAACTGTGGCCTCTGCACATAAATGGAGTCGTTTGTTAGTCTCTCTTCCCCTGACCCATAATTTCTCTGTCACAGATGTTCCCTCAAACCCTTACTCTGTTCGGCTGAGCTCTGTGGCACAGCGCGTGGCCACAGTTACCTTCACAAAGCCAGACTCTCATGGCGGCGTACCCATCAGTCACTACCTGGTCAAATACAAAGACATCAGCTCACAGGACTGGAAGGATGTGAAATCACAGGGGACGCAGAGTAAGTACAAAGGTTGTCCACTGCTGGGTTTTATCAATGCCTGTGTTAAACCACCAAACAAAGCAGTAATTTCCACTTACTGCTGATTAGGTCTCTCTTTTCATGAAAGAAAGAAAATAAATACTTGCATTCCACAAGGATGCAATAAACTGATCAAAACTGACAGTACAAAAGATTTCTATTTAAAATAAATGCTGTTCTTTTGAACTTTCTGAAATCCTGTAAAAACATTTGAATCCTGAAATCCCATCATGGTTTCCACAAAAATATTAAGCAACACAATTGTTTTTAACATTGATTATAATAAGAAATGTTTCTTTAACACCAAATCAGCATATTAAAATGATTTCTGACGGAGCAATTGACACTGAAGACTGACGTTATGGCTGCTGAATATTCAGATTTACCGTCACAGAATAAATTATATTTTAAATATATTAAAATAGACAATAGTTATTTTAAGTTGTAATAATATTTCACAATTGTACTGTTTTTGTAAATGAAGCCTTGGTGAGCATGAGAGACTCAAAAACATAAATATTTTACCCACCGAAAACTTTTGAATGGTAGTCTTGTTTGAAGAGGAAATTAAGGAATCACTCAAAATCAATGTTGCTGACGTGTTCAAAGCAGTTGATTACTAAATATTTAATATGTTGTAATAACTTAAAAATATCTTAAAGTATTTAAAAACATGTATAGTCTTGATTTCTTATTTTCATTGAAATGTAAAGAAATATTTCACCCAAAAATGAAATATATGACTTGCTTTCTTCCATATAAATTTTTACCAAGATTAATTTTTGAAGAGTATCATTTCCACTGTCTTCCATATAATGAAAGTAAAAGGGCATTTGGGCTCTCAAACTACAAAATGAAAGAAAACACCATAAATATATGAAAAAAGTAGTCCATACAACTTCTAAGTGACTACGTTTACATGGACATCAGTAATCTAATTATTTACCTTATTCTGAATAAGACAATATTATGATTAAGGTGTTTAAGTTGCTTTATGAATATTCCTTTCATGTTCCCGTTTTACATGTCATAGTACATAGATCGATTATAATGGCACGTCATTATGTCACCAAGTGACGCCATCCGACGTCCCCTCTAGAATTTCACATATAAACATATAGTTCGTGTTCGTTATGATGCCATTTACAGTTTTGGATGTTTCATTTTTAATTTACTGAAAGCTTCAAGTGCAGTTAATTATTTCTCATGCTATACATGCAAACAGACAACAGCGGTGTTGAAGCCATGCTGTTTTGTTTGCCGTCAACAAACAAACATCAATCGCCGGTTGAACACTGCCGTGTGTATCCTGTCACAAAATGCGGCGAAAAATCCTACACGACAGTAATATGATTAAGGTGTGTACATGTCTATACTGCACTTCCATAATGTGACTAAAATGGGAATACTCCACGTCTTAATTCGATTTCTGTTTACTTCAATTATGACTTTAGCCGGATTAATGTAATCAAAAATCTCTGTTTACATAGTAGATTCTTAATCAGAGTATTGTCTTAATCGTGTTAAAAATCTGATTATTGTTGTCCATTAGGGATGTAACGATTCACTCGAAAAGAAAAAATACCATCTAAACTTTTCTAAAGACAGTAAGTTCCCCTCAGACATACATTCATATAAACTCCTACACCTAAATGAATCGCGATTTGTTTTGCATCTCAACCGATTTGAATTGTCACATGTTTGAATCGATTTTCAACCGGCCTTCGCGGTTAATCGTTACATCCCTATGTCCATGTAAACGTACTCAGTGTTCTGAGGTCACATGGATGTGTGACAAGTTTCTTCTCCACTGTATATCCCAAATCAAATATGGTGCCTTTGACAGCAGTGCCATTTGTAGTTCATTTCGAATCTTAGGCAGGAGCATAGCACAAAAAAATGACTTTCATTATACTTTTATGCTGATTTTTATCAGCTTGACTTCAACTTGAATCCTTCATTCTCACTACATTCACACACAAAACACTTTACTTCAAAAAGAATTGCCCAAAATTTCAGTTCATACTGGCTTCAAGGGCCAAACTAGAAGAGTGAGAAGAGCTGTGGGAGATACAACTCCAGTCCAACTTGAACTTACAGTGCTTAAATTGATTTTTCTTTACTTACAACACAAAGATGGGTCTGCAGGAACTTTAAAAAAACATTCAATAATCATATTAGATAAGGCTGCTTCAAGGACTCATGAACTACATATTCCTGAAAAGGCCTGTTTTCCAAGAGCATGACTGGAGAAAGCAACTATTTGAAACCATGTACATGATTTAGGAGACCAGTTGGGACTTAGTATGTTCGTTACAATCATTTAGATCTCTCTCTGTCTTTTATCATTCTCTCTTTTTTTTCTACAGCAGTCGTGTTGCTCACTAACCTTGAGCCCAACACGACCTACGAGGTGAGAGTAGCCGCGGTGAACGGAAAAGGTCAAGGGGAGTTCAGCCGCACAGAGAGCTTTCAAACTCTGCCCATACGTGAGTGCCCTCTGCTTTGACACTTAAATGCTGTAGGTTGCCAAAAACAACCTTTAGCCGTTACACTATTGCAGTAGTATGTTGCTGCTAACCATTGAGTTAATTTGTAACCAGTTATGAATATGAATGTGGACCATTCATACATTATTTTGTCTTTGTTCGATATTCAGGAGAGCCCAGTCCCCCTTCGGTTCAGGGTCAGCGAGGTGTGGGGAAGGCATACAGACTGGGTCTGGTCAAGCAGGATGATGGAGGAATGCCCATCCTGGAGTATATTGTCAAATACAAAACAGTAAGTGAGCTGAGCTACACTACCATTCAAAAGACTGAGTATGAGAAGAAATGAATAAGAAATGAATACTATTATTCAGCAAGACATTGTTTCAAATGAATGCTGTTCTTTTCATCAAAGAATCCTGAAAAAAAAAATGTATCACAGTTTCCAGAAAATTATTAAACAGCACAACACTTTTCAACACTGATAATAAATTTGAAATTATTCTTGAGCACCAAATATGATTAGACTATATAGAATGTAGAATATTGGAATGATTTCTGAAGCATTGTGTAACACTGAAGACTGGAGTAATAAATAAATAAAATAAATGTGTATTTATTAAAATATAAAAGTTATTTAAAACTGTAATAATTTAATCACAATATTACTGTTTTTACTGTATTATTGATTTTAAAAATCAATTTTAAAGAGAGCCTTGGAGAGCACAAGAGACTTTAATGTTTAATGACCCCTTTTGAACAAAACTAATTGTGCTTGTTTTTAGTTTAATAATTAATTATTTAATTATTCATTTTTCTGAAAAATATTGAAAAGTATCAGAAATGTGAAGTGAATGTGGTCAGAATTATACTTTTATGCCAATAATATTATAGATATTAGTCTTTAAAAAAATCTTATTTAAAAATAAATGAATAAAATTAAATTAAAGCCATCGCAGCTCTACAATGAGCCAGCTGTCAAATTGATCCAAATATATAACAAAGGCATTACAGTATCCTCTAAAACAAAACATACCCAGCATGACTTTTTTGTTATGCATGGATGAACTAAGTTTGTTGTGAGAATGTGATTACTGAACATTATCCCTTTACAAATTGATATATTCATGACTTTAACTTGTTGGGGGGGGATTGGTTGTGTTTAGCAGAACATTATTTTACAAATTGAAGTGTACTTGGCCATTAACTAGCTGGAGAAAAGCAGCACTAAACGGGATCCTGTGTTTTTTTTTGTTTGTGAGTGTAGAGTGTGAGACTGAGCTGGAATGCAGAGGGTGTTATTCCAGTAAAGACTTAGAGACGAGTGGGTGATGGTTTCAATAATGAGCAGTGAAAAACATCTCTTTGTTTGAGACCATGCCCCTTGTTTATGCACCAGCACGCACAGCAGTATGGATAAAAACATGCTTCACTAATTCTTGCACAAGATATTTTGCTGTATTGGGGGCTTTTCGCTCATTGACTAAACTGTTGTGTGTCAGGTATGACGGCATTGAAGTGTTCTGTGGAAGTGCTGTGTGGGAAAGAGAGAGGAATGGTAATGGGGGACAATCAGTGTCTTAAATTGTGAAATAAAGCAAATGATGGTTCTCATTTACTAATTATTGCACAGATTATTTCATATTTGTACACACAGAAGAACTTCTCATTAAAAATGTTCACCTAATTCACAGCTTGTGTGTGTATGCACATGAATTTGTTCTTAACCTTGTTCTAATGTTAGGCTACGTTCACACTGTCAGTTTTTGGGATTGACAACCGCATTTTCTTTACAGGTGTGAGTCTCGAAATGTCCCGTTCACACAGCAGCTTACAGTTGTGTTTAGAATACTGTCTGTATGAACGTGCAACGGGAGTCAAGCCCGTATTCCTTACCAGTAACCATAGCGACAGTGACCAAAGTAAAATCAAAGATGGCGACGTGCATAAAACTGAAAGTCTTATCACTTTCTGACACGACAAGAGTCCAATCGAGCCGCGAGTTCTTTCGTCAAATCTTCATTAACCAACAGCAGCTTTTAAATTTGGGTGGAGAGCGGAGTATTTGAGTCGCGCGCAAAACACAAAACTGACGGGAGCGGCTCCGGTGGAAAACTTGACGGGCTCTAAAACGTTCAGATGACACGCAGCTTATTTCCCGTCACTGTAAGTTACTGAAAACACACGCGAAAACACGTAGACATGCGTTTGTGCGTCAGAGCGGCTCTCTCTCGTGCTGTATGACGTGACAGACAATTAGTTGTCAAGTCCTGTTCCGTTCACACAGCGCGTGTGCTCCGAGAATGCGGTTGTGGGTCCTGAAAATTTACGGGTGTGAGTTCGGTTACAGAATGCGGTTGTCACGCCCGTAAATAACCGAACTGTGTGTGAACGTAACCGTATTAAGGACTCAAAAACAGGACTGACAACCGTATTCTGCTGCTGTGTGAACGTGGCCTTAATGAATTTGGATTATTATATTAAATCAACGACCACAGGCCCAAGGTTAGTCATTTGCATAAAACACGCCCAAACCTTCTTCATATAGAGACTTTCTGCACAACTTTTCCTTTACAGCCTTTCATCACTCTCGAACATATGATGTTCTCTAAAGATGCTGTGCTCTTGTCTGAGAGACGCTGAGAAACAAGATCCACTGCCAAGTATGTCACTTTCAAAACCAGTTCAAACTCAATGAACACCTTTAATACAGGAACAGATTACATGAGTCAGCTGTACATATGTGTATCTGCACTGTTATTCAATGGAACCTCGCTGCTAGAGCCCCCCCATCTCTCTCCCACTTCGCTTCCTGTCAGTTCTGATCTATCCTATTGTAATAAAGGCGAAAATAACAAAAATGAAATATTAAAAAAAAGTTTTTTTAAGCAGTTTTTGTTTTCTTTATTTTTATATTTATTTCATTTATTATTTTATTTATTATTTTAAATTTAATACCTACAATTACTCTTACTTAATTCAGAACAACAAAAATATCCATTGATGTGCATTGTATCTCGATCTGAGTTGAGTTCAATAAGCTATAATGCACAAATGGCTGTACAGGAAAGGTTGTGTTAGGATAAGGGTAAAAACAAATATATTTATATCCAAAAGTATATGAAAAGCATCTGTGTGCACGTAAGAACACTTTTATTATTATGCTGGTAATATTATTATCTGGTTGGGCAGTTACATAGAGTCTAACTGCAGAAGTTTAAACAACAGCAAAATATCCAGAAAAAGACCCTTATGCCTTTTGCCAAAGCCTTGAATATCGCATGACTTTTTGCAGCCAATATTTGTTAATGGCATCAAATTAGACAAAACACTTAGAGTAGATCTAACTTGGAGCAAGCGCTGAGACCATAAAGTGTCAGAACTCTTAAAAAGCCTTATGTGACACTGCATTTTTTGTTCCTTGTGTATTGTCGCCATTGTTTCACAATCAAAAAGTTTGTTTACAGGTCATGAGGTTATCAAGTGTTACCACACTAGCATGTTTACACGTTCACCACAGCATTCTCTCTCTCTCACACAATCCTTCTGTTTGTTTTTCCACTTTTGAGCCTCAGCGTCTCCTCATTTGCTTCATCTCTGTCTGTCTCACTGTGTTTGGTGATGCCTCGCTTCCTCCTCAACCTTAATAGGGTCCGCTGGCATCTTTTCCTTCTCTTATTTGTACTCTTCCCTTATTTTCTCTTTTTATATCTCTCTCTCTCATTTGCTCTGTCTCTGATCGCCTGTGCATGTGGAGGTGAGAACTGGGGAAATGGAGATGTCACAGCCTGGGGAGACAGCTCGCCTAAAGACTTCAACCATTTAGCCTTTAAAGAGCTGAGGCGTTTTGAAAATGTCAAAATATAAAAGCAACGACTTTTTGAAGGCAGCTTGTGTGGGCTTAGTTTCACAATTTTAGCCAGCAGAACAGCCGGCACACACAAGCACACATACATTATTTTATATTACACACACACTCATGCTCAGAAGCTCTGCAGGCAGGGACACAAAGAGAATAACGGATGCGTTAGAGTGTTTCAGCTGTTTAAGTGTGTGGAAAAGCTTGAGGATTAGAGAAAAGAATCTCTTTTTTATCTGTTGCTCCAAGGAAAAAGGAGCAGATGGCCTCTCGGGCCACTTTCATCTGCAATTCTGTTATTCACTCTCTTTGTGTGACAATTTGACAATTTGGTTGAGAAAAGAGCAAGTATTGGCTTTATAATGTGAGTATAACCATAATTTAATATTTTAGAGAGAGGCAGAGATGCGCGCAAGTATTGGCTTTATTCTGTGGTAATATACAGGTGCATCTCAATAAATTAGAATGTCGTGGAAAAGTTCATTTATTTCAGTAATTCAACTCAAATTGTGAAACTTGTGTATTAAATAAATTCAATGCACACAGACTGAAGTAGTTTAAGTCTTTGGTTCTTTTAATTGTGATGATTTTGGCTCACATTTAACAAAAACCCACCAACTCACTATCTCAACAAATTAGAATACTCCATAAGACCAATTCCAACCGGACAATAATCCAAAATCAACACAAAAATGGGTCACTGGGCACAAAACCAAGCTTCTGCTATGGTCATTCCAGTTCCCTGACCTGAACCCTATAGAAAGTGAGTGTGGTGAACTGAAGAGGAGAAGCACCATCATGGAGCTGGGAATCTGAAGGGTCTGGAGAGATTCTGGATGAAGGAATTGTCTCTGATCTCTTGTCAGGTGCTCTCTAACCTCATCAGGCATTATAGGAGAAAACTTAGAGCTGTTATTATGCCAAATGGAGGTTTCAAAAAGCATTGAATAAAAGGGTACTGTTAATTGTGTCCAATGTGTATTAGAGAAAAAACATTTATGTCATAATGATATTTCCCCACATTTTAAATTCTTATTCTCAAATGAAAGGTTAGATTTATGTGAATTTTTAAAATAAAAGATCAAAATGATTAACAATGCAGATTTATTTTCACAGCCTTCTTTGATCATATTTACCAAGGGTGCCAATAATTCTGACCACGACTGTGTATATATATAGAGAGAGAGAGAGAGAGAGATTATACCCAAAGTATAAAGCCAATACTTGCACTTTTCTCAGCCATATCCTTCAAAATTGTCACACAGAATAGAATGTAGCCACTGTTTAAACACCTGAACATTCTAATGCAATAACAAGTTGTCTTATTTATTTATAAGTACAGTGAGAACAAATGTGCCCTAAAGCAAAAATTAATATCAAATACTCATATGCTTGTGCAAATTTTATGAAACACTTGTGGCTTTTGCAGGATAAAGAAGAACAGTGGATGACTAAACTGGTTCCAGGGGTGAATGATTTCGTGTTGCTGCAACCGCTCCAGTGGAATACACAGTATGAGGTGGAAATCACTGCACGCAATGTCAAAGGCCTGTCTGAACCCACCTTTGTGAAGTTCTCCATGCCTCAGAAACCTGACATCACAGGTACACGCACTTCCACAAAACACGCACAGTACTCTTTTCCATATGACAAATTGAGTCCGATTACCTACAGCACTTCATCACCCACTCACAATATCTATAGCTGAAATTATATGTCTCCTATTATAATTATATGCCCTGCTACAGTTCAGCACACTTGCCACCCACCCACGCTTGATAGAGCTTGTGTATCCCACATTCACAATCAGACGTGCAAAGAAACCCACTGTAACTGTTTCTCTGTCCTAATCATAAGCGATTTGTCAGAGGAAGCACTATCTCCCGTAGGAAAAAATGGACGAGAAAGAAATTGCCACTACAAAAATAAACCAATTATGCTTATATGTCTAACTGTCTAGCAGTTAGTGCCTCCATGTCACTGTGATTGGCTGATTGACCATGTGCATTTTGCAGTTGGATCTCTTTTATGAAAAGGCTTTTAATATTTGGCTTACTTGGTCCCAACAGACCTGTGGTCACCATGAAATCACAAACATTCAAGAATCAATCAGAAGCACTATGTAGCCAATGGGTTGTCTCTGAATGGTCCAAGGATGAAGGGTAATAGTGTTGATAGCTGATGAAGGTGATCAACCAGCCAAAAGAAACAGGCAGAACTACTATTTTCTAATGCGAATATAAGGGTAAAACATTTTAAAGAGGTCTGTCGATTACTTGTCAACTCTCAATACCTCTGTTCCTTTGTGGGCGGGATCTCAGGAAGGAGATAATTTTTCAGCTAAAAGCATTACATTTTATTTTTTTGTACGCTTAAAATAACGCCTAAATTATAACCATGTGAGCCACATGATCTACTGTAAACAAAAGAGCATGTTTTCCCACCTGGTAGGAAAATTGATTTGGAAATATGTGAAAAAGACCATTTTAAAAGTGCTGGTCAAGGTATTGTGATTGTGGTTTAATGGTTCTGGTGGTTTAAATATATGCAAAAATGCTGGAAAAACGTGTCATGATTTTTTTTTGTACAGTACATTGTTATTTTCTAACTTCCTGCCACTGTTGATCCCTGGATTAATTTTTTATTTTTTGCGTTTATTTGATAGATGTTTGGAATAGAGGATAAATGTGTAATGGTGTCGATGTAAGCATTTTGCTTTGAGTGTATGGGGTCCCAGGTTCATATCTTCTCTAATAACAATGTTTGTTTTAATGAAGCAAGCAAAATTGCAGCTGTCCGTGAGTGGATTTATATTAGGGGATGCAACTGATGAACACAAAAGTGTAGCTGCAAGCTATTTCATAAAGTGGTGAGGACAATGTCCTCACAATGCCACCATATAATATAGATAGATAGATAGATAGATAGATAGAATGGATGGCTAGATAGATAGATAGAACAAGTCAGTCATTTTATTTCATTTTATCTTTTTAGTACATGATAAACAAAATATGCCTTGCAGTCTGCTGTTGGGACAAAATGCCTGTCCTGAAAAATGCCATGATATTGGCAGATGATATTTAAATTTTGTCTGGACTTGTCCAATTATGTATGAAATATTCCTAGAGGCAGTGTCAGTGCATGCATAGGTATACATCAGAGAGTGTGTGTGTGTTGACAGCACTGCTTCTCAGCAGCTTGGATTTACCTTGTTAATTCAATGTCATTTGTATATTCTCTCCCAACTCCTCCTCATCCTTTCCTTTTTCTCTCCCTCTCCGCCTGCACCCCTTCATCCCCACTGGCCCACGCTCTTATTTATAATTCTATTGTGCTTCGTCTCGTTGTTTCACTCTAAACAATCTTGCTCTCCAATTCCCACCTAATGAATTATGCAACGCATTCTGGGCCACATCGCAAATCGCTGGGCTTTTTGTTTTGCAATGAACTGCCACTAAACTTCCCTTTCTGTGTGCCTATAAACGCCCTGCGATCTTTTCAATCAAACAAACCTTTACAACCTTTACAGGTTTGGACTGCTCACTCACTCTTCGCTTGTATGTCAATATTATTGTCACATTCACCCCTTTCACCCCTGTGACCTGCACCCAAATAATCTGTTTATCTCATTTGCACTCTTGTAAACATCTATTCTATTAACCCACTGCTATGGTGTTGTGAATAAACTGCTTTTCATTCTCTCGCGTGACCTTCTGTGTGCGTAACCA
>NW_015636845.1:587858-590169 GCF_001515625.1 Sinocyclocheilus rhinocerous
ATAGATAGATAGATAGATAGATAGATAGAATGGATGGCTAGATAGATAGATAGAACAAGTCAGTCATTTTATTTCATTTTATCTTTTTAGTACATGATAAACAAAATATGCCTTGCAGTCTGCTGTTGGGACAAAATGCCTGTCCTGAAAAATGCCATGATATTGGCAGATGATATTTAAATTTTGTCTGGACTTGTCCAATTATGTATGAAATATTCCTAGAGGCAGTGTCAGTGCATGCATAGATATACATCTCTCTCTGTGTGTGTGTGTGTGTGTTTCTGTTTGTGTGTTGACAGCACTGCTTCTCAACAGCTTGGATTTACCTTGTTAATTCGATGTCATTTGTATATTCTCTCCCAACTCCTCCTCATCCTTTCCTTTTTCTCTCCCTCTCCGCCTGCACCCCTTCATCCCCACTGGCCCACGCTCTTATTTATAATTCTATTGTGCTTCGTCTCGTTGTTTCACTCTAAACAATCTTGCTCTCCAATTCCCACCTAATGAATTATGCAACGCATTCTGGGCCACATCGCAAATCGCTGGGCTTTTTGTTTTGCAATGAACTGCCACTAAACTTCCCTTTCTGTGTGCCTATAAACGCCCTGCGATCTTTTCAATCAAACAAACCTTTACAACGGACACTGGTTTGGACTGCTCACTCACTCTTCGCTTGTATGTCAATATTATTGTCACATTCACCCCTGGTTATTTCCTGACCTGCACCCAAATAATCTGTTTATCTCATTTGCACTCTTGTAAACATCTATTCTATTAACCCACTGCTATGGTGTTGTGAATAAACTGCTTTTCATTCTCTCGCGTGACCTTCTGTGTGCGTAACCAACCTGTGCTGGCTCCACACACCTACTGTATGTCTTTCCCTCTTCCTTCCCGTTCCCTCTCCCCTCCATCTCATTGCAGATCAGTGTTGCGAGCCCCCTCCAACCGGACGTGGACATCTCCCTGTGCAGCCCATCTATGCAGTGAACGTCTTCGGAGCTTCTCTGTCACTGTTGCTGTGCTTGTGTCTGTGTTGACATTGCTCCATCTTCACCTTGCCTGGAATGAGCCCAAAAGACTAAGCCATGGACTTTTTTTGCCCCCACCAATGGCTCGCTGAGCCTCAGCCATGTTCATTGCCCCTTCTGGAGGCGTTATTGTCCATGCTTGTGAGCTGATCTCACTATCCTGGCCACCTTCCATGCCAAAACCAGCCTCTTTGTCCATAAAGGTTTTGCACATTATTAACAACAAAGGAAGAGGAAAAACTGAGTGGTTCATTTGTTCTCAACCTGTAACAGTAGCAATCCGACCCTGAGTTTTATGTTTAATGAGCTCCTTTTTGCTGGTGTTTACAAAGAACAGTATAAGCCACCAGTGTGAGGGCTTTTCCATCTTCTGTGCATCCACAGGCTCTTTTGTTTTGGTTTATTACGACTATGGGAAATGTCAGCAGTTGCATCGCTTGAGAGAATGCATTTAATGATGTTGCTGATATGCGCATACAGAGATATACAATGCAGCACTCATTAAATGGAGTCAAGTAGGATTTCAAATTGATATGACTTTTAAACACTGGTATCATAAATCAAACAGGCCGACTTTCTGTTACCCGTAATATGAGAAACATAAAACAAGGTTTATCTCTCCCAGTGATTCAAAATATAATGCACATTAATTTTTATTCTCTGGGTACACCTCTGGCAGAGATGTTGTCGTGCTACTTTATTGTATATCCTCAGTATTGATGAGGAACAACATGAGTAACTGGAATTGTTTGCAGTCTGTGAATTTGTGAAGAATGTTGCTGCCATGAAGGAGATGAAGTATATGAATACAGTGAATTAAGCTAACAGTCATTTTTACATTTAATTGTACAGGACTAAAATCAGGTCTACACTACCGTTCAAGAGTTTTGGGTCAGTAAGACATTTAATAAAGGCTCCATTTATTGATCAAAAATACAGTTTAAAAAAAAGCTATATTTCGAAATATTATTACAATTTTAAAAAATGGTTTCTGTTTTTATGTATTTTAAAATGTAATTTCATCCTGTTTTGGCAATGCTGAAATTTCAGCAGCCTTACTCCAGTCTTTAGTGTCACATGATCCTTCATGAAAATATGAAAATATTTTTTGAAGATTCTTCAATGAATAGAAGGTTTTAAAAAAATGCATTCATTTGACAACATAAATGTCTTTTTGATCACCTTAGCTGAATAAAAGTATCAATTTCTTTAAAAAAAAATTATACTGACCTTAAACCTTTAAATGGCAGAATGGACATGCTTCACTTTTCTTGACTTTC
>NW_015636845.1:591038-599535 GCF_001515625.1 Sinocyclocheilus rhinocerous
GTGAGGGCTTTTCCATCTTCTGTGCATCCACAGGCTCTTTTGTTTTGGTTTATTACGACTATGGGAAATGTCAGCAGTTGCATCGCTTGAGAGAATGCATTTAATGATGTTGCTGATATGCGCATACAGAGATATACAATGCAGCACTCATTAAATGGAGTCAAGTAGGATTTCAAATTGATATGACTTTTAAACACTGGTATCATAAATCAAACAGGCCGACTTTCTGTTACCCGTAATATGAGAAACATAAAACAAGGTTTCTCTCTCCCAGTGATTCAAAATATAATGCACATTAATTTTTATTCTCTGGGTACACCTCTGGCAGAGATGTTGTCGTGCTACTTTATTGTATATCCTCAGTATTG
Source organism: Sinocyclocheilus rhinocerous (assembly GCF_001515625.1). Lineage (NCBI taxonomy): Eukaryota > Metazoa > Chordata > Actinopteri > Cypriniformes > Cyprinidae > Sinocyclocheilus > Sinocyclocheilus rhinocerous. The sequence goes on from NW_015636845.1 coordinate 591,407, forward strand.
ATGAGGAACAACATGAGTAACTGGAATTGTTTGCAGTCTGTGAATTTGTGAAGAATGTTGCTGCCATGAAGGAGATGAAGTATATGAATACAGTGAATTAAGCTAACAGTCATTTTTACATTTAATTGTACAGGACTAAAATCAGGTCTACACTACCGTTCAAGAGTTTTGGGTCAGTAAGACATTTAATAAAGGCTCCATTTATTGATCAAAAATACAGTTTAAAAAAAAGCTATATTTCGAAATATTATTACAATTTTAAAAAATGGTTTCTGTTTTTATGTATTTTAAAATGTAATTTCATCCTGTTTTGGCAATGCTGAAATTTCAGCAGCCTTACTCCAGTCTTTAGTGTCACATGATCCTTCATGAAAATATGAAAATATTTTTTGAAGATTCTTCAATGAATAGAAGGTTTTAAAAAAATGCATTCATTTGACAACATAAATGTCTTTTTGATCACCTTAGCTGAATAAAAGTATCAATTTCTTTAAAAAAAAATTATACTGACCTTAAACCTTTAAATGGCAGAATGGACATGCTTCACTTTTCTTGACTTTCCGGATGCAGTATTGCAATCTTGATTTGATGAAGTGGTGTGCTGTAGTCAGTTACCTGAAGTTTATTTGTTTTCTGTCATCAGAAGTATACATTTTAAGATCCATTAAATGTGAAGTGCATAACAATAGATTGTGATTTTCTCATGCAACATGTTTGAAGAAACTATTTGAATTAATGTCAAAAGTAGCATAGAAATCTTTCGGCATTTCTCAAATAAACCAGCTTACTCTGATGCAATAACTACAGCTTCTTAACTCAGATTCCAAACACTAATCATGGTTTATCCTTGCACCAGTGAACCAGTTAATGTAGAACACTGACACATAAAGCAGTTTGTGTTCATAGTTTGGTTTATTACAGAGGGTCAAATGCAAAAGCATTGAATTACCTGAATCCTTATCTTGCACATAATAGCTCGAAATATTGACTAGTAAAGCAATCAAGGAAAGATAAACATATTGAATAAGTCTTTGTCAATGCTGAAGGGCTATTTAGCAGAATTACTAATGACAAGGTTCCTTATTTTTAACTGAAGCAGTGAAAACAGGTATAAGTGATTGATCTTAAGTTTGTAGAAGGTAAGATGTCAGACTCTGATCTTTATCATCTCTGTCAGCTGTTTTTTTCTCCTTTTGTAAAAAAGGTATTGAGCTTCTAGGGAGAGGGGGGGGTGTAACAAACATTCCTTGGTGTAATGTGTTTAGTTGCAGTCGGTCAATACGTTTTGAAGTTCACAGCGTGGAATCACAATTAGGATTGCATAATGTTTTGCGGTTGGGAATTGTACATTTTTATCATTGTACATTGTAAAAAAGGTGAGAGGTTTTAATACCCTCATGGCGTACCTGACCTAATTAAGACAATCGTAAATCAATGGAGGTCAGGTCAATGGAGACTATTAATCTTGATCATCTCTACGTGCTGCCCTCTCTATTCTCTCATTACACAGCAATAGAACATTGAGTTTCATTTATGGGCATGTCATATTGTTCTCGTTAAAAGAAAAGGTCTGAAACCAAGTCCATTAAAGCCCTTATTTCCTAATGTGGCTTGACTTCTTATAAGATTAGAATGGCTCTTTGTTGACGGTTCCAGCTGGAAAAGATTCCAGCAAATGAAAATGGACCTGTTGTTTTACTGCTGTCTATTACAACTGATCATACCGACCATAAATAAGCTTTTTTGGCTTCAAGAAGAGAAATAAGCGAAGTCCATCCAGCTAGCTAGAGTACTGCCATTCATTCTAAAGCCAGGTGTGTGACGTTATAAATCAGAAGGTATCAGACATTTCCTTAAATAACACAAGCAACAATGTGTCTCCAATACAGAGAAAGGAAAAACATTGTAGAGTTTTTAAATATTTTTTAAAATATCTTCAAAACAATGTGCGATTTGCAGAAGATACAAAGTCATACAGGTTTGAAACCGCATGAGGGTGAGTACATGATGTCATTATTGTATAAAAATTATGTTAAAATAAAATTAATGAAAGATGTTTATTGAAACATACAGAACAACAATCAGCAGCAAAAATTATTTCAGAGCCTCCATTTGAATGTGAAATTCATGATGACATTCATTTGGAATTATGTTGTGTTCGTACATAACCAACTAATGAAATGGTTACTATAATGTTAATTTTCATTGATACACTTCAAGCGTTATAGAGAATTCTATTAAAGGTATGGAAAAGTGACGTCTAATTGGTGCCACTTGACACCCATTTCATTCGTTCTGACCCATCAGTCCAACCTCATACTGCGCAAAGACATCTTTGCCACTGATAATGGCTATCCTGACGGCAGTCGGTCTATTAATCGTTTAACGGCTAGAGGGTCCCTTCTGCTCGTCAAGCATAGCGTCTTAATGAGCGTCAGAGTCTTTAAACCATCATTATGGAGTCATGCTTGGCTTGTGTCCTCTGTGTAGGTAGTGCAGGGGTTGCTGGGCCAGCATAGGGTGAGGAGAGGAGGAGGAGTCTTAAACTCGAGAACTTTTCCATAATGGCCAAAGCTTTAAATTACCTCAGGACTCCAGAAGGAAGCCTTTCAGCCTGAAGATAAGAAAACGGTCTCATTTTATGGAGTGCTCTTTGGGTTTTATGGGTTGATTAGTAAAAAAGGACCAAACTGTCACTGGTCAGCTCAATGATTTCACTTAATACAACCCAGGAAGCTATAAAAGTGCCATTTTAGGTGGGTACTTTGGCCGTTTAGTAGCTTGTAACAAAAAAAATGATATTTTTTTTCATGGCACATCTAATACATTTGGCAAAACATTTGCTTGACTGTTCATGAGGGCATCATTTCCACAGTATTTTACTATCTTAAGGCAAAGTCACACGGCACTGAATAACGACAACAGACACGTTTGTCGGGTTTGGTCAGATGAGTGTGTTACCTCTGTCGCCGTTTGTTGCCGTTGGTCGGCACTTGGTTTCGCGGCATGATTTATTGAGTCTTGGAATGTCTATGAAGGAACGTACTGTACTCTGGTGATTGTCGGTGTTGATCTCCGTCTGTCGTGAACTGACCTTAAAGCTTCCTTAGAAGATATTTACTTTGGTTTGACTGATTTGCATTCTTTAGACTTCTTCCTGTCCCCATGTGACATTTAAGTTATCATGAAATTGCATTTGCAATCCTATTTTCTTATTTAAATTATTGCATTTTGAGTGAAGCTAAATTTTAAATGAAAGAAAAGCAGGATGGGAATTTATTTTGTCCATCAGAAGTTGATTCAATCATGAAAAAGGATTTCTATATCAAAGAGTTTAAAAAGTTGGGACTGATAATGTCAGCACAGAAGTGAACGTCATTTCAGAATTGGAGAAAGTTCTTATATTGTGATTAAAGTTTGCCATGCATTTTTTTTGCTGGAATAAGTAACAACGATAATTCACAATAAAACCAAGAACAGGTATTATGGTAAAAGTTCTATTTTGATTTCATTTTGACTTAAAGTGGCATAGAGACCCCAATACACATTGTTTTTGTGACAAATGAGGACATAAATTTGTATAATGACAAGGGTATGACATAGGTATTACAAGGAGAAGGTGACTTTTCAGGACATTACCCCATGTCCCCACTTTTCAAAACGCATATAAATCACACAGAATGGAGTGTATTGAAAATCTGAAATAGCACACCGTTTTCTGTGAGGGGTAGGTTTAGGGGTAGGGTTGGTGTAGGGCAATAGAATATACGGTCTGTACAGTAGAAAAACCATTACGCCTATGGGATGTCCCCACTTTTCACAAAAACAAACCTGTGTGTGTGTGTGTGTGCGCGCACACCATTTCAGTTTGATTACACTCGAGAAAATGTTATATAATCAAACTATAAGGGTAATGACTGTAGCACACTTAGAAAGAGGCTTACTTGTTCCTGTCATAGCACATCAAATGCATTTGCCAAACATTTACGGGGCTATTCACAATGTAAGGGTGTAATTTCCATGGTATTTTACTATAATCTGAAACCTCCTCATAACAGATTTACTCTGGTTTGACTGAAGTCTATTTTTAAAACCCCTTCCTGTCTCCAGCTTTCAGCATTTATTGGTGTCGTAAGTGCAGAGGTAAGTGTTTGAATGATTAAGCGGCGCAGCTCAAAGGCTGAGGGATATACAGTACTTCAACCGTAAAGAGAGTGCATTAACGGGGTCTCACACGCTCCTGCTGCCTATACTTCACGCTGGAAGTTTTTCCATGTAAAAGTGTTCCAAACTAGAAAACCGTGGTTCTGTTTAAGCCCTACTTAGTCATGTATCAGCGTGACACAGCCATTAAGCCCCACACATGATTACAAGCTTCATTACCTTGTCAATCATCTGCTGGGATCCCACCCACAGACCTCCCTTCAGTCCAGACACAATCAATCGAGCTTGAGTTATTGCTTCTCATTGCTGAGTCTCAATCACCGTTCGTACTTAATTAATTGAGTGCGTTGAACTCAGATGCGGATGGATCACGCCCATTTGTGGAACTTCAGGATAAGTGATATTAACGAGATGCTAAATTGAGCTTCTAATGATGTTATAAATCAACAACAAATCAGCTATAGGAGCGGGGACATATTTCTCAGGGAGAGCGAGGCTCAAGATGGTGAAAAACAGATGCGTTGGCTGATAAGTCATGCATCAAAAGTAAAACCATACCAGGGTCAATAAATCTGAGGTCTTTGAGAGCAGCTTGTTCATGTATGAACTGATATGCTGTTGCATGGAGACATTTGAAAATAGTCAAAAGATCGTGATGGACAAACGATCTTCCTAATCTGAAGTTTTGAGGTCATAATCTTATAGGTTTAAATAAGGACAATTATAAACATCACAGTTCCTTCTGTAATGCTGATGTTGTTCATAGAATTTGAAATGCACATTCCTGGTTGAGGTGTCATTTAAGCAACACACTGTTATAGTTTTTGTTAATATTTTCAATTAAAATTTATTTTCATATAATCTGTTTTCACTTTAAATTTTGTTAAAGTTTTAGTGATTTTGTTGTGTCATTTTTATTAGTTTTGGTGTTTTATATATGTTTATATTTTTATTTATTAGTTTTAGTTTAGTGTTTTTTACAGTAGTTATTTTACACCGCAAATGTGGAAACCTGCAATTGATGCCTTAAAGAACTATTTCTACCTGTTTTAACCCATAAAAAAGTAGTTTTGTTGATATAAATTTGTCTTTAGGTTGATTCATTGATATTAAAAAATATTTTTGCTTTGAATAAAACCAGACAGCTACTGAATTGCTCAGTTTTCTCTTCTGTTTAGTATGCCTGTCTTCCTCCCATCTAACGTGTCACTTTTTTCACTCTGATGCCCTGTCACTGTGTCCAGATCAAACCACAGACTTCTGGGATGCTTTTGCTAATGGCAATGCTACTTTCAACAGCATGTGTGATTGATGTGTTTAGAGCAGCAGCGTTGCCCAGAAAGTTCCTTCAAAATGGATGTTTTCTTCTGAATAGGTTCTCAGACAGCCTCATTTTCTCATGCAGTCTTTAGAGTTTAAAAATGTCACCAAAGTTGCATCACCTTAAAGATAAACTCAATGCAAACTTAAATTACATGAGGTACCTACATTTAGTGTGTTGTTGGTAGAAGATTGTTGTTATATTATGTTTAATGAATGTTTTAATTTACTTTTACATCCCTTCCCAGTTCCAGCAATTGCTTTTGGCAATGACTATTTTATTTTATTTTTTACACAATTTAACTCTGGATTTTTATCTCTGAAATGTTAAAATAACTGTAGATAGAGTGTTGTGTTGTTGAGGCGCATCATTGATTGCTATGTGTGCATCCTGTCTCAGCAGATTCGCTGTTCAGTGGCCTAGGCCTGGGCGCAGTGGTTGGGCTGGGGTTAGCTGGCCTGCTGCTGCTGCTCGTGCTAGTAGACGTCAGCTGCTTCTTCCTGCGCCAGTGCGGCATGCTCATGTGCATCACCCGCAAGCTCTGCAGCAAAAAGACAGCCACAAGCGGCAAGAGCAAAGAGCTAGAGGAGGGCAAAGCTGCCTACCTGTGAGTATCCCTTCTGCATCAGTTATGCATTTATTTAACATACGCTATTTTCATCATATGAAAATTTGACGCTATTTCAAGAGGTTTAAAAATAAAGCAAAATACTTTTACAAGAAACAAGATATTACTTATTGAATTACCTTTTTAATTAAGTTATTTTATTTAATGACAAATTCAGTTGAATTTTTATTTGCCTTAGAAATGACAAAAATGTCAAATGTACAGGTACATGATACACTATTTTCTGTGACTTTAATTCCCATGTATTTACATGTATTGAAATTCTTATTTATGGCCTATATGCCATTGCATATTTAAGAAAAAAAAAAATTTTTAAAGTAAAAAAAAAAAAAAAAAAGCTTGCAATCATTTTCACTCAACACTGAAAAAAAAATAATTGGTGAAATAATTTCCACTAAAAAATTGCTAGTAAATTTCACAATCGATTACAAAAACAGCAAGTGACATATTAAATTGAATGTAACGTTTTGAAGTAGAAAAACTGAAATGGTATTTTCTTGTAAAACGTTCTCAAATGACAGCTTCAATCAGATATCAGTTAGAAAAAATAACATGCTACTTTCCATAGAAAGTAATAATGTAACATTATCAATTTTTGTTACGAGTACCACATTGAAGTGCATTACTTAAGTAAACGTAAAAGTAACATTACCTGTAAACCTTACACTGGCTATAACAGATTGTCATCAGTTGCCAGCAAGACATGCTGCAATACAAAGTCCTCAAGTTATGCAGAAATAGACAGGTGTGACAGAGCAACAGTTGTACAGTAGCAGTTAATCAGTATTTATTTCTGCATGTGCGTCAAAGAAGTACTTAGTGTGCAGTCTTATCAGTTTGTTGATTATAAATCACTCCTTTGACTTATGCAATCTATGGTTTATTGCTTGATGAGTATACTATGCGTTTTTGCCCCTGGCTAGTGTCTTCACGGTTCTTGACACATTTTCTCTGTAGACTTTGTCCTTTGGTTTGCAGGATCACTGATCTGTAGTTATGCAGTGCCAGTCTAAGTCTTTCCCAGCTGGAAAAACTCAGTTCAAAGAGATTAAGGGCTGTGATTGTCTTCAGCTCCGATAACAAGCAGCACGGCTTTGATGTTCTAGCATACAGAGGATTGCGTTCATCTGATATGCACTCTATACTTACCCAAAGGCACCGGCCTAGACTTTAATAATGTTATTAGAGTGATGATGATCCCAGTGAACAGAGGCTGGTTCCTTTCCAGTATAATCCTATGTGATGAAGAGCCACACAGGGGTCTTTGAGATAATGCACAGACACAACTGTGCGTCACAGTGCTCACTATGTGGCCCAAGAGGATCACACAAATTACCCATGAAAAACATACATCTATAAAACTTTGGTGACATTAGAGTTAACTTAAAATAGACTTTTTACTTTCATAATGTGATTCCCGAGTGAAACAAAATAGTAATGGGGTTTGAGGGGGGGTTTTCTTTTAGAATTGGTTGAATTGTGAGAAACATTTTTGTTGTTGTTGTTTTTAACCCATCTTTGATGGGTAGGAGTTTAAAAAGCTGGTGGGGTGAGCTGAGAATTGTAAGGGAAACAGGTCAATTTAGCTCAAAGGGAATCATTTACTTGCCTGTGTAAATGGGTTCCCTTTGTTGTCGTTGAAAAGGGGGTTTCCCGAGGTTGCTGATTGGATGGAAGTTCAGTAGTACAAGCCATGACCAAAAAAAGCTAAAGAGCTAAAAAAGGCATAATTTGATGGTGTCCTGAGTATTTAAGACGCATCCCAAATGGTGCCCTGACCAATTATAGCTCGGGGTGTTGCGATGTTTCTCCTCCCAATACATAAATCAAATGTTATCTTATCAGTCACATGGTCCGAATTTTCCCGCTCTTGCAGAGTATAATTTCTATAACAAGAATATGATACATTTGACAAAGTATTGATTGATAGAAACGTTTAAAGCATGAATTTTCACACTCATACATACCCAACATGAATATAATCCTATAAACTATTCAATAGTTATTCAAAATACA
>NW_015636845.1:599589-605047 GCF_001515625.1 Sinocyclocheilus rhinocerous
TGTGGAAGCAAGGACATGCTTTGTAAAGACCAAAGAGGTTAAAATGTCTCCTAAGGAATCTCAGTCTGGTTCTTGTCTTCTAGGTGGGGGAAACCACCCAACGCAGTTTCTACTAATGATTTTCCTCATGTGATGGTCATGATATGCTGTGTCTTTGACCATTAATCTTGCGTGCTTGCCCCAAAATTGACAATCTCATTCCTGAGTTGTTATGATTAGTGTGTTCTTTTGTGTTAATGTTGAAAGCTGTTCGAAGCTGCTAGTTTGTTAGGCTCACTTCAGACTCGTGGCGCCAGGATTTGATTTATGAACATCCTGTGTCTTCAGCCTTTCTGTGGAATTTGGCTCCTCGAGTTTCAACCATGTCCTTGATCGAATCTTTAATTTGTCTGATTGGGTCTGATACCCTACAGAATGAATGCATAAGTTATCACTTTTTACTTAAAGATTGCAAATACAAATTTTTTTCTCTACGAAATAACATGTGCTGATCATTCATTCCCAATTAAAGGTTTTAGATCACCATATAGTGAAAATTCTATATGATTTTGATTTGTGTGTGTGCGTGCGTGCGTGTGATTTGTTATGAATGACAAAAGATATTTGGAAAATATCAGTTTTTTGACTATATATTGAACGTTAGTTGGGTGTTACAATTGTTCTGGACCCCACTAACTTCAGTTGTATGAACAAAAACAGTTGAAACATTCATCCATGATAAATGATGACAGAATTGTCATTTCTGGGTAAAATAAGACTGTTTTCACACTTATACAATTCAAAAGTTTGGGGTCTTTCTTAAAAGAAATTAATACTTTTATTCAGCAAGGATGCATTAAATTGAAAAGTGAAAAGTGACCGTAGATATTGTTTACACTGTTACAAAACAAATTTAAATATAAAAAAATGTATCACGGTGAACAACCATTTTCAGCATTGATAATAATAAGCAAATCAGCATATTAGAATGATTTCTGAAGGATCATGGGACCTTGAAGACTGAAGCAATAGCTGCTGAAAATTCAGATTTGCCATCACAGGAATAAATTACATTTTAAAATATGTATTTAAATAGAAAACAGTCATTTTAAATGTTAATAATATTTCAGAATATTTTACTGTAACTTTTGATTTAATATAATCTTTTGAGCATAAGAGAGTATTTTCAAAAACATTCAAAATCTGTTTGTGTAGTTCAGTGCTGGATACAAACCTGAGCCCAAGCCACCTTTTCAGGCATGAAAAGTTCATAAAACTAACCAAACGAACCGACCTGTGGTGATAAATGGACACTGGTCTGCAAAAAGCACCCTAAGTCTCAATTTTAGCCTCAGGGGACCCACAGTATCCAGTTGTTAATTGAAAATGTGTTTTTGTCGACCCTGTCAAACTGACCACTGTGCACCTGCCTTTTTTTTTTTCTTTCCACAGGAAACTGCCACTAAAAGAGGAAAACGGCAAGGAGACGCTGAAACCAGACACAATCGAAATCAAAGTTCACGGTGACAACAGCCTACACATGACACATGAGGACAGTAAAGCGTAATGAAGGCCCTGCTATCCTCTAAAAGAACATGCAAAGTGAGCCACCCGGAGACCAACAGCAAGCAAACTAATGAGAATACAAGCAAGAACACGCCAACCAATTGTAAGATCCTTTGTTAGAGACTCGTCGTCGGGGTATCAGAAGAGGCCACGCGATAACTGCTTTGTGAAACATTTTTCGGAGGTTGCCGCTCAACAAACAGGCTCCTGTTTATTTGTGCTTGTTCTTGCTTGTTTTGGGCCTCTTTTTTTTTTTTTTTTGGTTTTGGTTTTGGTTTGTTTTTTTTGTTTTTTCAAGGCTTTGCTGTTGCTTTGAGTCTGATTCTTTGTTACTTAAAGAGGTTGGGTTTACGCCGTAAGCTTCATGTTTTCTCTTGCTCTCTCATTCCCTCTTTCTTTGGGATCCGGCTGTTGCACTTTTCCAGTGTGGTTGCGCAAACATCGCTTTTTAATGCAGTACGTGTGGAAATCCCCCACCTCTTTTTGCGGTCCGTGTTGTAGTTTTGGGTCACTGTTTGGGTAACGTGTTTATTTTCTAGCCTTTTTGCCACTATTTGTCTCGCCCAAATGCAAAGAAATTACCGAATGCTCAGTAGTAAAGCGAGGATCAACCACACTGTACTCAAACTGAGTACATGGTACATGGGTGGTCCCGGTATTGAGCGCTGACACATGCCCAACTCTTCGGCTTGAATGATGAATTTGTCATAGATTACAAGTGTTTTTGTGGATGAAAATATGTCCTCGTTTTAAAAGTCAAAGGAGTATAGCTTGAGTCATACTTTCATGTCAAGATATTTCGGAAACAAAAAAAGAGTGCATTCCCTTTAGAAGCGTGTGAAAGTTTGTAAGTGGGTGCATCTGAGCATGGACGTGTTGTCTTTGGGGTGTTTGGATGCGTGTACTAGCGAGCATGGAGTGTAGAATGAGAGTGACATGTAAAGAAAGTAGAGGTTGCCAAGTTTTACGTGAATATAAGGAAAACATTATAAATACCTATTCAAGTACACCAATGTAAATATACTGGTTATTTCTTTGGAATGTTTCACAAACTGAAAAAAATATGATTCATTCCAGGTTCTGTCTTAGTGTCACACATCACTGATTATGAATTATGTTTATCAAAATTGTCTATCTTTCAAAAAATATATTGTGTCCAACTGACTGAAAGATGTCAAGAGCTAAAGAAGGGCAGATGCCCAGGAAACTGGGTTCAGATTCATCACAGAGGTATCGCTATATAGTTCGCTTTTTTGGAAATCAAATCTATGCCATTTTGGGATCTTTTGAGAGAAGACGCTTTGGTTATATGAGAGATGAGGTGTCTGCCGGTGATCAGGATTTTAGTGTTGCAATAACATGGATGGGAATGGCATACTGCTTAGACACATGCTCATTTTACCAGAGTTTGAGAATTAAGTCTTGAGATCCATGTTCATGTTCACTTTAGTTTGGGCCAACAAATTTCTCCAAAAAAAGTTTTTTGCATTATTTCAGCATTGTATTTCATATACACCTGGCTCTCCACATTCAGCGCAATAGAACATTGTGGAATGTTGCCCATTTCTTTTCAGCAATCTAAAGGGAGCACTCCATAAGCCCAACTGTACTTGTGGAATTCTTGTAATCCAGTGTAATTTTTCTTCTGTAAATAAAAGTGTCCCAATATAAAAGTTTAAGTTATTTGGACTCAGCTTTTTTTAAGCATAGCACACATTTGTGTTACAGATCACTTGTCATAGTCTATGATAGTAACAAGAAAAGGCTGTGTTCCAAAACCTAGCAAGCTGTCAACAGGCAGTATTTTTAGGCTTCATGATTTGTGTATCAACAAAGATTGGCAGCAGAGGGTGGACATCTTTTAGCTAACTTCTAAGGCATTGCATTCATCCTTGACTGTAAAAATGTCATTAGAATGCATAGCAACATGCAAATCAACTTTGTCTTAAGTGCTGAGATGCGCTGATGAGTTGCTGTTGTGTAGAGCATCCTAAGTAAATCATTTGTGAGGGTCTGTTTCAGTTAGTATTGCCTGTGTGGGCATTAGACAGCAAGAATGCTCACTAGGTTTTGGAACACAGCCACTGGATATGTGGTGTGGGGAATGAATGTAGTTAAGATTCAATGGTCCTTAAAGGTTCCTGTCCTTGTCCTGGATCCGGTGACCTGTGGAAATGGAGAACCAGAATGGCTGACCACATTTGAAAGAAACCATCCATGTTTCCTTCGGGGTTCCCGCTGTGTGCTGCACCTTTAAGTGTAAGTACTGGAGAGCAAGTACAGACACACCCGGGCATTAGTGTCCTTGGCCTTGGCTGTCCACTGAACACACATGGTCTGTAATCAGGGTGAACACTGTAGATAATGGCTGCCCAACTGAGAACAGTTTTGAGGGTGCAGACTGCGCTTTCCGTAATGATTCATTCAACCCTCTCAGGCTTTCCTAAATGGGTCTGATATGATGAATGAGATACAGCGAAGTTCAGCCCAGAGCGTCTTTAAATCCAACCAACCCTATGCAAGCGCATATGTGACGTTTTATGGTTAACCTGAGACAATTGCTTACCTTTTTTACTAGCCCCCAGGTTATGATAGTCAATTCAAAATCTAGTTCAATTCACTACTTGCACAAACAACCCACTGGGAAACCTGGATAGGTTACAGGTTCCACTACAGTCAAGAAATGTGTGTGGCCTAACATTTTATACCATAAAGAAATCATGCCTTAAGATTCAATGTCTATAGCATCTTAGAATCTCTGCCTAAAGATATTTACTGTTGTTCTGTGGATTTTAATGAGCAGAATCCATCATTTCAGAAGGAATCCATGTGATAGGGAATTTCACGTGAGTGCATGTAGATTTCGCAAAGGGTTCAAGTTGGTCATGCAGATTTGCCATGTTGAAAAGGATTGAAAGTGAAGTCTGTGTGAACTGTGCTTCATGAACCGTTAACACAATTGTCAAATGGCATCAAAGGAGTCAAAAATCCAATGAGGCCATTTGTGTGTAGAAATGTATGTTAATGTCACGTTGGGAGTTTGAACAGCAATTTTTGGCAAAGTTTGTATGTAGTACTTCCAGTGCTGTGAAAAAGTATTTGCCCCCAGATTATCGGTATTTTGATTTATTTCTGCTAAGATACACCCCAAGGTTGCATGAATTATCTTGAATAGCAAAAAAATGCACCAAACTTTTGTCCCCATTTTAGAACCACACTATTACAATCCAAACCTGACCGCATATTAAAAAATGTATGGCCCTGTATGTTAGCGCTATGAAGTTCACAAGGATAAACAATTATTAAAAGGATATAATAGAATATATTTGTTTTCACTTACTATCAACTTAAAGGGATAGTTCACCCCAAAATGAAAATTCCGTCAATAATTACTCACCCTCATATCATTCCAAACCTGCAAGACAAGAAGAATTCGTTCATCTTCGGAACATAAATGAAGATATTTTTGATGAAATCCGAGAGCTTTCTGACCCTGCATAGACAGCAACACAACTGGCAACTTCAGTGTTGGTTTTCAACGTGTGTTCATAAGAGTACTATGATGTTTGCAAACAGAGGAATGCACAGGCATACGTCGTGGAACTGTTGTGAATGCTCGTCGAAGACTGACACGGAAGAGAAGAAATTGTTGAATAAAGTCGTTACATTAGTAATTAATGACAGTTTTCATTTTTCAGTCAATGACAATTTTCATTTTTGGGTGAACTATTCCTTTAAAGGGGTCATATGATGCTTTTTTAAAGATCATTATTTTGTGTATTTGGTGTAACAGAATATGTTGACATGCTTTAATGTTCAAAAAACACATTATTTTTCAAATACTGTACATACTGTACAGTCCTCTATGCCCCGCCTCTCTCAAACGCTTCGTTTTCTACAAAGCCCCCTCCTT
>NW_015636845.1:606259-611372 GCF_001515625.1 Sinocyclocheilus rhinocerous
GTTTTGAGACTTTAGTCTTTGCAACTTCAGGGATCTTATCTATTCACGAACAGCTTGTAACACTCCAAAGAGAAAGGAAAACTTGAAATCTCATCATATGACCCCTTTAAACCTTCACACTGATTGCCTTTGACTTTTCCCCCCAAAATAATATCTTTCAAAGTTTCATACAGCAGTCAATAGACTCAAAATGGCATCAGTTGGAGAGCTTTACAAACTTCTGTGGTCTCAGATGATCCTGTATCTTTTTAAAGAGTAAATTAGGAACCATTCCCTACAATTGTTTCGGTTAATTTCAAGACAACTGTCAAGATATCGCCCTCCGATTCCCTCCGCTCTCAGTGGCAGCTGGGGAATTAGAGCTAGATTACGATGTTTATTTGTATTGTGTTTCTCTTTAGCTGAAACCGTCGTTATTGCTTCTGTTGTTAATGCGTTTCAACCACAGACATGCCTTAAGGGAGTTCTCGATAACAGCCTGGACATAGCACTGAGTAAATACCATACGGCTACAAACATTCGCTCTGCTTTTACTGCTATTTTAAATGGGTTTGCTTTTGCTCTAATTACATTCTTGCCTAATGTAATTAGCTTAAAAAGAAACAAATGGATACTTGTGCCTAATTACATTTATAATTGATTTTTACAAGCATTTAAGAAAACTGTCATTTTAAATAAATTGTTATTTTAAGCAACGTTTTAGCATTTAAATGACAATGCAGGCCATAAAATGACAGCACAATGTAAAAAGCAAGCAATTTGTTTGTCCCGTTTTTGCAGCACTATGACAAAAGGACTTATTACTATCATTGGGGCCCAGTGTGAATGACTAAACATAATGACAGATGATAGCAATAATGATAAAACCTTTGAGGGCTTTACTGGGCGTAAGCTACTACATCACCTATATTGCTATTTTTATTATGTATTAGAAGTGATTCAGATATATGAATGATATGATTTAACTATAACCTTTCTTGACCCAGCATTTACTTAATGTATTCCTCCCCTACTGACTACATAAATCATGTTTATATGGCCAGATTTTATCCGTTTATGGTCACAGCATTTGTTCGGTTTGAAATTGATCCGTTTGGAAAGATTTATGGGGATATTCAACTTAATTTGTCACTCAGAATTGAAAGAGTAACTTGTCTAAAAAAAACAAAAAAAAAACAAGCATGCATGATTTATTTTCCTCTCAGTCTTTTTTGAGAAACACCCACAAAGACAAGCTTGCATATTCATATTAATACAAACTTTTGACGCAAAATGCTAGACTGGGGCGCCATGCTTTGCGAACAAATCCCTGGCTAAGACTGAAGGCTGCAGAACGCCTTCTGTAATCTGCACATAACACAAGTCAGGCACCATTTTTGAGGCATCCCACTTAAGATAAAGCAAGGGCGTGCAACTTCCTGAAAGATTGTGAGTCATTCTTTAGCAGCCCTTTCCCATAAAAGCATGCATGTATGTGCAAACTCAAGCAAACTTGCATGCACACACGCCTGAATTTACTCTTAAAGCAGTGAACATGTGAAGCGTTGCAGGAATCCTTGCAGACTTCAGTGGGCAAATCCTGCAGTAAGCCTGTTGGCAGGTGTTCCTCCCTAATCTGCCCTCGCTCAGAATCTCCCATGATGCCATGGGTTGCTCGGTGCACCTCCTCACCTGCGATAAGGCACGCCTGAGGGACATACTGAGATAAATGCTTAATAATTAAAGAGATTGAGAGGCGTGTCAAGGGCTCTATGCAGTTAATGCGGGTGAGGATGAGCATCTCAGACAGAGCCAGAACACGGCTCTCTCAAACAGATGAGACGGGCTCCTCTCATTCTCTCTCTGTCTCTCTATGTGTTCATCCATCTCTCTGTCTTTGTAGGTCTCACACTTTAACCTTCTGATCATCATTCAAATAATTGTTTTTATTAGATCATCAAACTAAATGTACTGTGCCAACACAAAAATGGCTTCTTGGTTGTACTGTTTTTAGGCAAGTTTGTTGCAAGAAACTGATTGAGCTACATTTCATTTTTGTATATTATTAGTTGAACATACTCTTTATTTTTAATTATATCAGATCATATGTACAAAATATGAAAATTCAACCATATCTAAACATGTTTATTGTTTCTAATCATGCATTACATTTGATTTAGGCCAGTATGCAATAGTTTGGCATGGTATCTTTAAGTAAAATTAAAGTCACTATTCTCTAACCAGATTTGTGTTCTTAAAATTTGTTTTATATCAGACTAGAAACATGAGTAGATTAACCTTGTTTTAAATGTCTGCAGCTAGTGTTTGATCTTGTTGAAAATACATAGGATTTGGCATTGGTAAGACTTTTTAATGTTTGTGAAATAAAATAAGCCTCTTATGCTCATCAGTGCTGCATTTATTCAATCAAAAATACATTAAAAATAGTAATACTGTGAAATATTATTTTTATTTGAAATAACTTTTCTCTTTGAAAATAAAAAGTTTAATGTAATTTATTCTTGTGATGGCAAAGCTGATTTCTCAGCAATTATTACTCCAGTGTCATGTGATCCTTCAGAAATCATTATAATATTCTGATTTGGTGCTCAAGAAACATTTGTGCTTGCTTATTTTTTATTTTATTTTTTGTGATACTTCTGTGACGGTCAAAAGCACAGAATTTTTTATAGAGATAATTTGTAACATTACAAATGTATTTACTGTCACTTTTGATCAATTCAATGCATCCTTGGTGAATAAAAGAATTAATTTCTTTTTAAAAAAATCATTTAAAGAAGTCCAGAGGCACGGGAGACATGAGACCTGACGAGCAGCACTGTTACATTCTCCTCATTCCAAAGGTTAAACCTCAAAGAAAAAGTGTTTCATTTGAAAAATACCTAAATCACTGTTATCCTCTTCATTGAGACCTGGTAGGTACTCTCTAAATGTCAGTAAGTGCCTGTTAATCATAAGCCCTGGGGTTATCAGTAATGGAGTGTATGATTGAAGTAAGCTGTCCGGCAGGAGCTAATGCATTCAGAAGCTCAGTGTGATGTCATCAACATGAAGGGCAGGAAATAATGAAGCCATAATGAAAACCTCTGCCTCTCAATCAGATTTATGTCAACACGTGTCCACCTGTTTATTTACATAATTATCTATTTTGCAACTGTCAGACAAATTTACTTGCACCATGCAGGACTGCTTTGGTCAAATCAAAAGGTCTAGTATGCAAAACTAATGAATGGATGTTTTAACAGCGTTTGAGGAAATGAAGACACAAGAGGGCCTAATATAGGCCTAACAGAGCAAGCCTCCAGGGTAGCTTAAATCAATCAGTTTAAGCCATGACTGAAGGTTGATGCCCTGTGTACATTTAGAGACTCACTGTTGTTTTCTGTCTTCTTGATGCGCATGATGCAGAACTAATCACAAATGAAGGCCGTCAATTACAAGATTGGTTGGACATAGTTCAAAATGGTTTCAACTGACCTGAATCTATTGTAGCACTTAGAGTGTGTTTCACAAGTGCAACTGCTAGAAGAGCATCAATAAATGTTGTAGTGTGCACTTGGCTTTGCTGAACACTGAGAATTTGCCAATGGTCCCTTCGATTCTTTTCAGAACCAGAGATTACTGAAATGTTGAGTAAATGTTGAATTTCTGAGAGCACTTCACACATTCAAATCTCTAGACACCATTTGACCCACAAATAGTCACACTTTAGGGGTTACAGAGGTAGAAACTGAATTTTAAAAAAGGGAAAACAAGCACACTAGAAATGTTAGACCTTGCATCAATGTCAACAGAGAAATCCGGTTGTACTCTGACAGAGAAAGAGTAGGTCTGTATATTTTTGGTATGAATATGAATGGAGTTATTCGTCCATGCTTTGCTAATGAGACACAGGGAGCAGCCAGAAGACAGAACTAATTAATTATCTGCTGACATTTATGGATAATAACCTTATGGTGCATATCAGACTTTATGAATATACATGGGTACATGTACATGAACAGAGCACCACCGGACTGCTAGATCAAATGAAAGAACACAAATATATACATCAGCTTAATACCCCGCTGGGCTCTATGAACAATGTCAAGTGTGCATCGCAAATTATGGTACTTATTCAAAGAGAACCAAGACCAGACTGCATTGCAATACATAATTTTCCTAATTATCGAGTGTTGTTGTTCTTGTTTTTCAGTTAAAAATATCTAAATGGCAAAGACTACATCACTTTTTTTATTCTTATTGGTCAATAATGCTATCCAGTGGTCAGATGTTTCATGGTCAATGCTGTAGACTGCCCTTTCAGGTAACTAAAACCAAACACTCGCATGTATTTATTTATATTTTCTTCTTCTTATCATAATAATAATAATAATAATTATTATTATTATTATTATTTTTATTTTTATTTGTTTATCTATTCGTTTTTATTAAAAGTTTAAAAAGTACATTTATTTTAATTCACAGATGTTAGACATCAATTCTGGAAAGAAAAACTATACTATACAAAATGTTTGCAGTGCAATGTTTTCTGACCTATTTTAAAATGACATTTAAAATTAAATTTTTCACTAATGAAGTTTGATTAAAAGTTGAAAAGTACATTTATTTTGTTTCAAAGATGTTAGACATATCAATACTGGAAAGAAAGATTATACTATACAAAATTTTGCAGTGCAATATTTTCTGACCTATTTTAAAATTTACATTTAGTCATTTAGCAGACGCTTTTATCCAAAGCGACTTACAAAGTAAAAGTAATCAGACCAACGAGAGAGCAACAATATACAAGTGCTGTGAAAAGTCTCAGTTAGTCTAGCACTGTGCACATAGCAAGGTTTTTTTTAAAGGGGTCATATGATATTGCTAAAAGAACATTATTTTGTGTATTTGGTGTAATGAAATGTGTTTATGCGGTTTACGGTTCAAAAAACACATTATTTTCCGCATACTGTACATTATTGTTTCTCCTCTATGCCCTGCCTTTCTGAAACGCGTCGATTTTTACAAAGCTCATCGGTCTGAAAAGCAAGATGTGCTGTGATTGGCCAGCTATCCAGTGCGTTATGATTGGCCGAATACCTCAAGCATGTGACGGAAATGTTATGCCCCT
>NW_015636845.1:611497-611847 GCF_001515625.1 Sinocyclocheilus rhinocerous
AAACGAGGCATTTGTTGCATCCAGTGGGGACATAATTATGGATTATAATGACTTATACTGTCTTTTTACGCGTTGCGTTGCATCGCGCCGCGTAAACATAAAACCATGTCTGCATTTGTGATTGGAGAAATGACAAACAACAAGCCCTACTCTACACTGCCCAAAAAACTCACTTTAAATATAAAAAATACAAAATATAAAAACTCTTTAAATATAAAAAACATAATTACAATCTTTGAGTCAGAACAGCCGGCATTGTAGTCTACTCTACCAGGACCAGTAAACAGTCCTCCATAAAATGTGCTGCACACATCTGAATATTTGGATTGAACTGTTCTGGAACAGTGTGG
>NW_015636845.1:611999-622912 GCF_001515625.1 Sinocyclocheilus rhinocerous
ACATTTATTTTAATTCACAGATGTTAGACATCAATTCTGGAAAGAAAAACTATACTATACAAAATGTTTGCAGTGCAATGTTTTCTGACCTATTTTAAAATGACATTTAAAATTAAATTTTTCACTAATGAAGTTTGATTAAAAGTTGAAAAGTACATTTATTTTGTTTCAAAGATGTTAGACATATCAATACTGGAAAGAAAGATTATACTATACAAAATTTTTTTTGCAGTGATTTTCTGACCTATTTTAAAATTTACATTTAGTCATTTAGCAGACGCTTTTATCCAAAGCGACTTACAAAGTAAAAGTAATCAGACCAACGAGAGAGCAACAATATACAAGTGCTGTGAAAAGTCTCAGTTAGTCTAGCACTGTGCACATAGCAAGGTTTTTTTTAAAGGGGTCATATGATATTGCTAAAAGAACATTATTTTGTGTATTTGGTGTAATGAAATGTGTTTATGCGGTTTACGGTTCAAAAAACACATTATTTTCCGCATACTGTACATTATTGTTTCTCCTCTATGCCCTGCCTTTCTGAAACGCGTCGATTTTTACAAAGCTCATCGGTCTGAAAAGCAAGATGTGCTGTGATTGGCCAGCTATCCAGTGCGTTATGATTGGCCGGTTACCTCAAGCGTGTGACGGAAATGTTATGCCCCTTACCATATTGTGATGATGCCCTGTCAGGCCGGAGCGATGATTCAAAAACATGAAAACCCATTATAAACGAGGCATTCATTGCATCCAGTGGGGACATAATTATGGATTATAATGACTTATACTGTCTTTTTACGCGTTGCGTTGCATCGCGCCGCGTGATTTGAGACTTTAGTCTTTGCAAATTTACAGATCTTCTTTATGCACCAAGAGCTTGTAACACTCCAAAGAGAAAGGAAAAATTGAAATCACATCATATGACCCCTTTAATAAATAGAGTAGAGTAGAGTAGAGTAGAGTAGAATAGTTAGTACCTTGAATTTGATGTGAGCGGCTATTGGCAGCCAGTGCAAGCTGATGAAGAGAGGTGTGACATGAGCTTTCTTCAGCTCATTGAAGACCACTCTGGCTGCTGCATTCTTGGATCAGTTGCAGAGGCTTGATAGTACATGCAGGAAGGCCCACCAAGAGAGCATTACAATAGTCCAGTCTGGAGAGAACAACTGTCCTCGAAGGAGTTAAGGTTGACGAACCTAGCTGTATAGAAAGGATGTGATGAAGTGCTGGGTTGGCTGAGACCACGAGCAGTTCTCGTTCTCGTGTAAAATGGCATTTACAATTACATTTTTCACTGCTGAAGTTTGATTAAAAGCTTGAAAAGTACATTTATTTTGTTTCAAAGATGTTAGACATATCAATACTGAAAGGAAAGACTATACAACATTTTTGCAGTGCAATATTTTCTGACCTATTTTAAAATTAAATTTTTCACAATTGAAGTTTGATTGAAAGTTTGAAAAGTACATTTATTTTGTTTCAAGGATGTTTAGATATATCAGCATGGAAAAGAAGACTTATTACAAAAAGGACATTTTTGCAGTGCAGTTTTTTTAGTGTATTCTGACCTATTTTAAAATGACATTTACAATTCAATTCCTCACTGTTGAAGTGTTAAATGGTCATTTCACATTCCAGGCCCAAAGGGTTCTATCACACGGCAATAATAATTCATCGGGTCATTAGTTGCAGGAGCCCCTCAATCACAGCTTTACCGCAGCTGTCATCATGTCCAGCCGCTCTGGACCGTCTTTGCTTTAGGTCTAGGGTCCGTGCGGAGGCTAATGGAAGCGTGCAGCTATTTCCCGCAGGTTTTCCAGAGGTTGTCCTCATTCCTGGGCATCCAGTCACCCCCCACTATCAGGAATACAACAGCTCATTAGCGTCTGCCTGCTTTTAATGAAGAAATCTGCATACGTTAATTAGATCTGATTGTGTCTATGCGGTGCAGTCGTAGGCTGACTGATGGTACGGGGAAATTGCCTGTAATATAGGCTGTCTGACTCGCAATCATGTTTATGATTATGAAACACATGTCGTCTCCTCCACAAGGCCAGATACTGGCAGCGTATTGTAACTGTGCTTACATTGGTTTGTAATAAGCTAGCAGGTGATTTTTATTCCGGTCACTCTTAGCGGCTACACAGATTGCATTTTAAAACCAATAAGGTCTGATGAAATTGCAATTGGTCATGACTGCCATATGCGAGTTAATACTTTCACTCTCGTGCATAAAATTTCTATGACATACATATTCGAGATAAAGTTTGATTGTGTACTGGTGTGGTAACCTGGTGTAAGGGGTTGCTGATACGGTTTATGAGTATGGGAGATGGGCATCTCCTGTGCCTGGTAATTGCTTGGCTGACTCTGTCATTTCCTCTTTCTAAGCGACACGGTCGATAAATCAAATAAATGAGGCCTTTGGCGAGGTTAGATGTGTTGCACAGTGCAGAGTTCAGCCTTTTCTATTGTCTGAGATTTCTAACAAACACCCTGCCATTGATCTTTTCACAGTACATCAATAACCGAGAAAGGGGAAGAAGTAGTTGTGTTCATACTGCGCAGAAAAGTATACGAAAAAATCCTTTGTTTCTTTACAGTAAGTGCACTGCAGTTAAGCTGCTTTTAAAAGTTGTTCTGGAAGAGCCTTTTGTGAAGGTTGGGCATAGCATGTGATAACAGTGTGACAAAATTCTTCTAAAAAGAAGATGTAACTTCATGCTCATGATTTTCAGCAGAGCACTGGCTGTTAGTTCCACTACATTTCATGAAAATTGAGATTTCTGAGGTAAATGGAACATGAGACTGTTAAAGAATGCAGATCATACGTAACTGCAAAATCGCACATGTCCAAACAGTTGGTTGGAACAGAGATTTATAGGGTATTTCCAATCACACATACTTCAGGAGTGTCTTGAAATGCCCAATTGAGATGTCATATCTTTGTCTCTCATATAAACACTTTTTTTTTTAAATAGGACCACTCGCGCAACCAATGCAAATAAGATCTGAATCGGGATTTACAATCTATAAAGGTACAATAATAAAGCTATTACTTTAACTTTTGCATTTTGTGATCAATGTAATATGATCATCATAATCACAACAAGTAATATTTTTAAATATCAGATACATTAGATCTGTGCCACTGAAGATAGTCACTCAGCTCCAGTATATACATGCACATGGGCATACAATTATCCATAAGAGCTGTAATATTTACTGTCAGTCGCCCTCAGCACCTAATCACTTGTGAAACATGTTGTCCATCCCTGAGGCTTTCAGCCTTGTGCAACTCACCCCTCAATTCCACTGGACAGCTTGATTGATGCTTCATTACACTGATGCCCCATTCAAGCTGTGAAAGGCCAGCACAATCTAATCCATATAAAGTGCCAATTTATGTTTCCGGTTCTATGTGGATGCATTTTGTTTTTTGTGCATGTGTTTAAAAATCAAAGATAATATTCAGCATTTGATGGTTGATCAAATTGTGTTACAGGCCCACTGGTGTAAAAACGGTGGAAACTTGTGGCGATGTGGAGGTAAGTAGCAGAATCTGTGAAACCTTGACTGTTTATAGTGGCTCCATTCCAAAACCTAGTGAGCAGCTTAAATAGGCAGCATTTTAAGGCAGGTAGGAAATGTATATAAAAGAAATATATATTATAAAGACTTGTTCCATACTGAAAAGTATATAATAAGTATATAAAATACTTAAGCCTAATTAAAAATGAACAATTTTACACAATTTTTCTGTGATTATTGTGATTATGATTATTAAATTATTGTATTGTTTGCTTAGCAACATGCTAATGGCAAACTCTGTTGAAATTAATTGAGAGTTGGGTCTCGTGCACCTTGCCTGAAGATTGCTAATTAAATGACCGATAATATTAATAAGTGTTGACTGTGTAGATTGTTGAAGTCAATCACATGTGGGATCCCATAGGTTTTTAAATAGAGCTGTTAAAGATCTTCGACAGGCAGGTTTGTAGGAAGGCATTTTTCAGAGCATCTCAAAAAAAGGCTTAGTTCAACAAAAGACACACATGTAAACTGAGAATCAAACACCTTTAGCCTATTTGCTAAAATGCTTTCACTTTGGGTGTTTTTGCAAACAGTCACAGGCACAGTGTGTCCCTCTAAAACCGGCCTAACTACAGACAGGTGACTAGTGACATCTGAAAGGTGCTTATGATCCCGTCTGAGGTTATCGCAGTTATTCCACTGCGTTCACTGAGGTCTTTCACATGATGTTGCACTGTACTTTATCTATCCGCCCCCATCAATTATGCTTTCAAATGCAATCATACTCTCAACCCAAATCATTGCTTTGAATGTCTTCTCAGGGCTAGCAAATGGCACATGGACACTGAAAGATCTCTCATACATGTGGTAATCATAGCTTCCAGTCTATTTGTGAAATGTGGTCTTGTCTCGTTTGGAAAGTGGACACTCATCTTAGGCAGTTTGTTCAGGTCCAGGGACACTCATGAGCATTTCAGTCAGAAATCTGGAACACTCTTGAGAATGGTGTATATCAATCGGAGGGAAACTTTTGAGGCCATTACTGATACATTACCAAAGACCTTGTTGAGAATATAATGGTCGATTTTAAGCCTCGTTTTACTCTTGAAACCAACTTATTATAACATTTGATTTAAAGGAAAAAGATGCAGCTTGCATTTCATAACCTTTCTTTTTGTTCAGTAATGAAGCACTTGTACCACTGCATGAATAAAGCAGACAAGAAAATTATGGAACACCTGTCTCAAAGATTTGATTAAAGAGTTCAGGGGAACTTATACAGGTAATTTAATCTATATTTCATAATATAAACCCTAGGTTGGTGCTTTGAAAATGTATTAAAATCTTAAAATGTGAATTCTACTAATTCAGACATTGTTAAATTGCATTCTCACTGTTAAAGTGCATTATAAACCCAGCCAGATTCACAGAATCTTCTTAAAGGGGTCATATGATGCGATTTCAAGTTTTCCTTTCTCTTTGGAGTGTTACAAGCTGATTGTGCATAGATAAGATCCCTGAAATTGCAAAGACTAAAGTCTCAAAACCAAAGAGATATTCTTTATCAAAGTTAAGACTCTGCCACGCCCCCCTAAAACGGCTCGTTCTAACACGCCCCCACATATCTACCTCACTATGTGGAAATATTTGCATAATGCGGCCCAAATGTGCACGCAAAGAAAGAAGGCGTGGTTTCAGTAACCGCAGTTAGTGTTGAAGCAGCCATGTCAGGGAGACGCTGTGTGTTTCTAGGCGAAAGCAAAAGCACTTTATTTGGCCTTCCGAAAGTAGATGCATTTAGGAATCTTTAAGATGGCTTACAACAGAACAGCAATGCATTTTATGGACGACCGTTTCGTGAACCTAGGAGAGGAGGTAATTCTGACTTTGCTATGACAATCTGGCGCTTCTGAATCAGCTACTGTTTTGTTATTAGTTTAAGTATTTGCTATTGACTGTTCAAATGCCGAGTTTTGCGCATCGTGTGTGTGTGTGTGAGTGAGAGAGAGAGAGGAGGGACTTTGTAGAAAACGAAGCGTTTGAGAGAGGCGGGGCATAGAGGACTTACAATAATGTACAGTATTTGAAAAATAATGTGTTTTTTGAACATTAAAGCATGTCAACATATTCTGTTACACCAAATACACAAAATAATGATCTTTAAAACAGCATCATATGACCCCTTTAAGAAAAAAGGTTTAGAAAGGTTAATTTCTTAAGATTGTAAGAATATTCCTAATGCAATTCTTCAAAAAAGTATATCAAAAATATTTTTGAGAATTTTTTTTTTCTAAAAATAGATAACTGTTCCAAAACACAACACATTCAATAATGACAGCTCTTAAATGTGTCAATTTATTAAGTAGAAAGTTGCACCATGCAAATCAATGTAAAATTATGCCAAAAGAGTGGCATAATAAGAGTAGTTTAACTACATTCACTGTTGTATTAGATTTTACTTGCTGGAAAACATTTGGTTAATTTGACATGGAGGAAAAGAAAAGAAAAGAAAAATGTCAGTAGGCAATAGCTGGAGGTTCTCATGACGCAAAATGCAAGATGGCGCCCCCCGAGGCAGACGTGTTTGCTCGCTCCGCTCTCGGATGCCGTTTTTTCTTTCTTTTTTGTTTGTTTTCTGTTTTATCTGCCGTGCTCAAATGCGGTGCACTGCTAACGTACAACAGACATGTGTGTGTTTATTAACAGCTCGTGGTGCGGAGACATACAGACTGTTTTTAAGCACTGCTCACCAGACGTGGAGTTTTTATTGCTGAAATGCCGTCCCTATTATCTACCGAGGGAATTTTTTGGCCCCAGAGCAGTTTTGGCCCCAGAATTCCAACATAAAGTAAAACCTTTACATCTTTCTGTACATCATGTTTGCCAATCATCAGAACCTTACTAGATGTCAATGGTTTAGATTCCTTCCTGCTCATCAGAAACAACAAGAAACATCTGCTCCACCACCACAGTGGGCATAGATGCTTTTGGGTACCAAATCTTCCATTTTATTTCAGTCTTTGTGAGTGACACAGTTTTGGCACAGCCTCCTCTCTGGCTGCTGTGGGTCGTATGGTAGAGGCTGGGTCAGGGATGGGGCGGTCAGTCGTGACAGGCCCACCTGCGCTTGCCTGGGCTGGATGGACGGCACCAGCTGTTTCTGAATGTAGCATGTCTGGGCAGCTGCCTCGATGAAAACCCTGAGCACATCTCCAGCTGTTCCTGCTGACATTCTGCAATTACGCACACCCACTAAAAGAGAGGAAGAGAAGAAGCAAGGGGTTGTGGGAGAGACGAGGAGAAACAAGAGGCTGCGGTTCACTTGTGGTCACCCCGACCTCGATCATTAACTAATGTTAAGAGTCGTAATCGTATAATCAGAGCTGACCTATCAGCTCTTTCCCTTTTTTGTCTGCCCATGTCTTACATACAGTGGGTACGGAAAGTATTCAGACCCCCTTAAATTTTTCACTCTTTGTTATATTGCAGCCATTTGCTAAAATCATTTAAGTTAATTTTTTTTCCTCATTAATGTACACACAGCACCCCATATTGACAGAAAAACACAGAATTGTTGACATTTTTGCAAATTTATTAAAAAAGAAAAACTGAAAAATGCTCAGTATTTAGTAGAAGCACCCATTTGATCTAATACAGCCATGAGTCTTATTGGGAAAGATGCAACAAGTTTTTCACACATGGATTTGGGGATCCTCTGCCATTCCCTCTTGCAGATCCACTCCAGTTCTGTCAGGTTGGATGGTAAACGTTGGTGGAAAGCCATTTTTAGGTCTCTCCAGAGATGCTCAATTGGGTTTAAGTCAGGGCTCTGGCTGGGCCATTCAAGAACAGTCACAGAGTTGTTGAGAAGCCACTCCTTCGTTATTTTAGCTGTGTGCTTAGGGTCATTGTCTTGTTGGAAGGTAAACCTTAGTTCCAGTCTGAGGTCCTGAGCACTCTGGAGAAGGTTTTCGTCCAGGATATCCCTGTACTTGGCTGCATTCATCTTTCCCTCGATTGCAACCAGTCGTCCTGTCCCTGCAGCTGAAAAACACCCCCACAGCATGATGCTGCCACCACCATGCTTCACTGTTGGGACTGTATTGGACAGGTGATGAGCAGTGCCTGGTTTTCTCCACACATACCGCTTAGAATTAAGGCCTAAAAGTTCTATCTTGGTCTCATCAGACCAGAGGATCTTATTTCTCACCATCTTGGAGTCCTTCGGGTGTTTTTTAGCAAACTCCATGCGGGTTTTCATGTGTCTTGCACTGAGGAGAGGCTTCCGTCGGGCTGCAGTGATGGTTGACTTTCTACAACTTTCTCCCATCTCCCGACTGCATCTCTGGAGCTCAGCCACAGTGATCTTTGGGTTCTTCTTTACCTCTCTCACCAAGGCTCTTCTCCCCCGATAGCTCAGTTTGGCCTGACGGCCAGCTCTAGGAAGGGTTCTGGTCGTCCCAAACGTCTTCCATTTAAGTATTATGGAGGCCACTGTGCTCTTAGGAACCTTAAGTGCAGCAGAAATTTTTTTGTAACCTTGGCCAGATCTGTGCCTTGCCGCAATTCTGTCTCTGAGCTCTTCAGGCAGTTCCTTTGACCTCATGATTCTCATTTGCTCTGACATGCACTGTGAGCTGTAAGGTCTTATATAGACAGGTGTGTGGCTTTCCTAATCAGGTCCAATCAGTATAATCAAACACAGCTTGACTCAAATGAAGGTGTAGAACCATCTGAAGGATGATCAGAAGAAATGGACAGGACCTGAGTTAAATATATGAGTGTCACAGCAGAGGGTCTGAATACTTAGGACCATGTTATATTTCAGTTTTTCTTTTTTAATATATCTGCAAAAATGTCAACAATTCTGTGTTTTTCTGTCAATATGGGGTGCTGTGTGTACATTAATGAGGAAAAAAAATTAACTTAAATGATTTTAGCAAATGGCTGCAATATAACAAAGAGTGAAAAATTTAAGGGGGTCTGAATACTTTCCGTACCCACTGTATGCCTACAGCATTGCCTTTTATTGGCAGAAACACATCGTTGTGTCTCTTCATTCAAACAGTTTTTTAATACAATTTGTGTAGTAGATTTAATTTCATATTCACAGGAAATGATTTTTCCTTCAAATCTGAGAGTTTGAAATAACATTTGTTTCTCTTTTCTCTCTCTCTTTCTGGACTCTGGAACAGTCAATCAATACTGGAACAGACTACGACTTGGTGATATTAGTGGTGAGAGCCATCTTTTAAAAAAATCTTATTTGAGTGCTAATTGTTAATAACGCCTTTTAGCTTCATAGATTTTTCGTCTTTTCCATTTACATTTAAATCATAGCATATTTCCCTATGGCTCAATCCAAGTGCATGTTAATGTGTAGAATGAGGATGTAAATTTGCACCACCAGAATCTCAGCAGCAGGGATATTCATCTGATATACACACAAACGCAATTTGGTCCAGTTCCCTTTTGAAAGACTGGGCATGGAGTAAAAAGCTGACTAACACGCTGCCCTATATACTCGCAAATTACTTCCTGTCCTAGGAAGTATAAATTCCTAGGTTCATGTAAGTTTAGCAATAAAGCAAGAAGTGGTCACAAAGATTAAACAGAAATTGGATTTTGAAATCTTCAATTACACAGAACTGTGGATGATCATCAGAACCCAGTATAGTGTTTTCTGCTCTTGCTGTTTAGATCATTTCTATCTGGAGGCATGATTGAGATCTTAAGCGACTAGTCTAGATCAGCTAGATTCATAACATAGATGTTACATTTGTCCAAGGGCAGATTGCGAGGTAATCAGAAGGTGCATCCAAAAATGGCATACTGTCTAAGTGGGTATTACATATGTGACCCTAGACCACAAAACCAGTCATAAGGGTAAATGTTTTGAAATCTGAAAGCTGAATAAATAACCTTTCCATTGATATATTGTCAGACTCTGTTCCATGTTTCGTGTGTGTCCTGCTCCCCATGTGCCTTCCCATGCCCTTATTTGGTTTGTTTCCTGTTCCTCCCCTGATTAATTAAGTTGATTTCTTCCCAGGTGTTTCCCTTGATGTGTCATGGCTCCCAGGTGTGTCTCGTCATCCCCTCCTCCTGTGTGTGTGTATATAAAGTGTTCCCAGTCCCTAGTTCCCTGTACGTCTTCCGTTGAAGGTCTTCCTGTGTTCGTCTCCCTTGGTTCCTTCCTACGAATAAAGTCTTGTGTAAAGTATTCTCCAGCGTCTCCTCGTCCCTCGTGTGTGTGCAACGTGACAATTCAAAAGATAGATAGATAGATAGATAGATAGATGATAGAAAAAAAACTGCTCCTGATGTTTCGTTCAGCCCAGGGAGGGCTCCCTTGGTTCCTTCCTACGAATAAAGTCTTGTGTAAAGTATTCTCCAGCGTCTCCTCGTCCCTCGTGTGTGTGCACCCGTGACATATATGGTTTGAATATTTGGCTGAGATACAACTATTTGAAAATCTGGAATCTGATTGTGCAAAAAAAAAATCTAAATATTGAGGAAATCGGCAAATTAAATTCTTAGCAATGCATATTACTAATTAAAAATTACGTTTTTATATATTTACGGTAGGAAATTTACAAAATATCTTCATGGAACATGATCTTTACTTAATATCCTAATGATTTTTGCCATAAAAGAAAGATCGATAATTTTGACCCATACAATGTATTGCTGGCTATTGCTACAAATATACCCATGCTACTTAAGACTGGTTTTGTGGTCCAGGGTCACATATGAATTTTAACTTACTTCACGACTGTTAAAAAAGTATGTTCTAAATAGTATGAATATGGGTAGTATGAATGAAATTCAGACGTACTACAATTCACAATGTTGTCATTATCACGTGACCTATCAGCGTCAATTGCATTGCTTCACTGCCATTCATAAATCCTCTCCTAAATCCTCTTGTAAAATGTCCCTCAAATGCACACTTCAGAATCCGGATATGGAAGTAGTAGGTCATCCGGGTACTTTTCGTCTACTGTTTTTTGAATACTATGAATACAGACATGCTCAGTGTTCGAACTATACCGCGGACTTTGGGGGAGCCCACTTGTTTGTTTTTTTTTATAAAGGGGGGGGGGCTTACAATGACTTACAAAGATACATAACAGCTACAAGTGTATGCACTACTTGCTTTATGCAAGCACTATATAGGATAAATCACTGTACAGGATTTATCCTATTATACTTTATCGACACGAATTGATAGGTGAAACAACAAACAGCCACCCACAAATAGTCTATAAACAAAGCATCAGGCTGTCTGAGTTCACATGAACAACGGTTAAAGTTACTCAACCGCAGAGTCCAGCGTTTATATTTTTTCTACGAATCTTTGAGTTAACGTACTAAAC
>NW_015636845.1:623949-629501 GCF_001515625.1 Sinocyclocheilus rhinocerous
GTGTTTTTTGAACATTAAAGCATGTCAACATATTCTGTTACACCAAATACACCAAATAACGTTCTTTAAAATAGCATCATATGACCCCTTTAACCAGTGTTCGATCTATACCGTGGACTTTGGGGGAGCCCACTTGATTTTTTTTTATAACGGGGGGAGGGTGTTCGTGCGCTTGTGAGGGCTTACAATGACTTACAAAGATACATAACAGCTACAAGTGTATGCACTACTTGCTTTATGCAAGCACTATATAGGATAAATCACTATACGGATTTACCCTATTATACTTTATCGACACGAATTGATAGGTGAAACAACAAACAGCCACCCACAAATAGTTTATAAACAAAGCATCAGGCTGTCTTTGAGTTCACATGAACAACGGTTAAAGTTACTCGTCGTCAGGCTACAGAGGAATACCATAATTCCTCCGTTCAATTAGGCCTAAGACATCGAGAGTCACGCAGACCTATAACAACCCAGCCACAACACATAATTGCGAATAACATGCCTTACCTTAACACAGAATCGACGACAGAGCCCAGCGTTTATTTTTTTTCTACGAATCTTTGAGTTAACATATGTACTAAACATGAGTGGAATTTGCACCGCAGCGCCCCCACACCTTGATGCTCATGACAAGAATAGCATGTATAGTTATCTTTATTGAAGTGAATTAGGTTTAAATTGCCGTCATGCATGAATGAATGATATTTTTTGCAATTTTACACATAATAATCCACGATGATCACATTACACAAAACTGAAATTGCATGTCAAAATAACACATTGTCAATATTTTTTGAGACCCCCCCCAAAATTTCACAAATCACGTTTTCAGGGGAGCCCATGTCTTATTAAGGGGAGCCGAGCTCCCCCTAGCTCCCCCGTAGTTCGCACCCTGGACATGCTACTCTTTTGGTGTACTGGTTTAAAGTAGGGAAGTATTTGATTTCGGACGCAGCGAGAATGTGTAACTCTCAGCCGTCACATTTCTGTCATTCAAAACGTTTCACCAACAACTGTATGCCATTTTAGCAAGCAAAACACAACAAAATACTTCCTAGGATAATTTCATCAAAAAAGCAAAACTTTGACTTATGAACTGTGTAAAACTGAACACTTCCGAGGGGGAAGCAACTGTAGGTCCTAATTTTAGTATTGTTTGTTGTTTTAAAGGTTTAAAGCTGAATAAAACATCTGTACTTGTCATAAAAATAATCAGCTTTTATTTGTCAAAGAGGAATTGTTTTTGGATTTTGCACATCTTGAGATGACTGTAGCCATTTGTTGTGACTTGAAGTGTTGGGTGACTTTGAGGAATTTTGATTTATGACATCGATTTGTTCTCCTAAAGTGATGCATGACATTGCCCCATGCACTTCTCTCAAGTAAACAGAGGGTGTGGGTTTAAGCTAATGGCTGGCCTGAGCTGCACTTATATTGTGTTTAATCAAACTGGACACTTCCTGTACATTTTTTTAAGGGTACCTTGAAAATCTAGGGGCATTACAGCAGAAACATATTTAATTCTGTACATTCTTTAGGTTATTTAGGTACTACTTAAGAAAAAGGAAGAGACCCATATTAAAGGAACACAATAAAAATGTCAACTCCCTCACTGCCAGCTGGAAATGTCCCTTTTTTTCCCCTCTTATGACTGTCAATGGAGTTGCAGACCGATACTATCTAATGAAAAATAACATCCTTCCCTTTTTTATACTGTGTCTGTTATTGACTTGGCCTGTACAAGATTCGGTGTGTTTAGTTTAACCCTCACAAATTGGTAAGTGAACTATCCGACAACGGTTAATTTAGTAATAGCAAACAGCTAACCATGTGTCAGGGTTTTCACCTATAATGAGAATTGCAGCAATAAATTTCAGAAGAATAACAAAAAATGTGTTTAAGCTTTTAATCCAAAATTGTTTTTCTTAGACAATAATTATTAGGCCTGGAGATGAGTGTGGCTAGAGGTTCTTCCCTCCAGTGTCACACATAAATTTGCTTTGTTCTCTGCAGGTGTCTGATGAACTCTTTAAAGGACAAACCTTTCCGATTTCTTGCTTCTGTGTTTATTTAAGCCCAGAGAGCCTTGAGCACATACTATCTCATGTTACCACAGTGACCAGACTTATGGATGAGTTGGTTTCCATGGTAATGGAGCAGAAGACTGACAGATGGTTACTGTAGGTAAAGTCTGAAATGATCGTTCAACTAGAAGAGAATTAGCAGCAGTTACTTAGAAATGTAGCAACTTTAAACAAGACAGCTGTTATTTTACTTAGAATTTTCATATTTGATTGTATTGTGTGTGTGTGTGTGTGCGTGTGTGCGTGCATGCGTGTGTGTATTACACACAAAATAGACTTCCAGGTCATTTGAGAAAATTTGTGTTTTCACATTTCGATTTGAAGACCATTTCACTCATCTTGCATTTTGTATCAGTTGTATTGAGCATTATTCTTGGTTACATAGAAATAAGGCATAGTTCGAATAGAATCACTCAGTTCTCATTGATTTTTTTGGCAGAACATTCATGCAACACACCTCTCATGTCATCTCATAACAAAGGCTATGTTGGCTTAGGATGTGAACAGAGTGTGCCGATAAAGGAACACACATGGATAGCCAGCAAGGAAGTGCCCACAGAATTCTACAGCAAGCCCATTCTAACAATTGTCATTCCAAAAGTTTGAATCACATAATTCCATGTGGCAAACATAAGGAAGTATTCTTGTGACATCTGAATGATGTTTAGACAGAATCAAGGAGCCTACTAGTCAAGAAAAATATTCCCGGCAACAGTTATTCATCTCCGTCACCAGACTGCACTGTTGATAAAAGCAGCACGGATTCAGGGATTCAAACTGTTTATGCCAAATTCTGACCCTACCATCTGCATGTTACAGAATTCAAAATTTGTTAGACCAGATGGACACATTCACTTAGATAATACGTCATATTCCAACATTTGGTCAAACGTGCAAACACTTCATATATTGTGCCACATGATTCACTTTGGCTGGGGATGTTTATGAGCATGTATATTTTGAGAATACACAGCCACTAGAAAGCCTGCATGCACCAGTACTGTAGATTATTGATTTGTCATTTTTGTAGAAGAAAAATGAGTTGAACAGTACTATATACAACACATATATTAAGTTAATTTCAAACAAGTACAAAAAAATAAGATGTCCATCTGAATGATTAATAGACTCCTCCATTTTAAAATGTATAAAAATACATGGAATCTTTGTAAATCTATGATTATTTCAATGACTTTGTGACGTAAGCATAACAAAGTATGTAAATACATGATATTTTAGTCTAAATTTATAATAAAACACTCATATTTCACTGATCTATCTCCTTCCACTAAGGAATCATTGGTTTGGCAAAGGTTGAAGTATGACCCCTAGTATAAATCATATTACTATTATTGTGGTTCATTTTAACAATATCTGGGTTAAAGATCCTCATGTTTTGTATGATATTGCAGATAGGGCTGCAGAAACAATGTATGTTGTTATATTGTGTACCTTTGAAGAAATGGAGCAAAGATTTATGGGGAAAAGTCAATGTCTGCACACTAATATAATAGCTCCAAATTTTTATTTTGCAAATGCAACAGATCATCATCAGTCAAAATGAGGACCTGAGAGGTTAAACCATTGCATTTGTAAATTAGATAATATAAGTGTTTGAACATCTGTTCCCCACATTTATTTCATTGTTTCTTGCACCTGCACCCAACTTTAGCTGCATATGCATATATTTATATAGTTTCATTATTTTTAAATAAATTTTTTAACATTTGTTTAGCATTTGGCAGACAATTTATTACAAAGCAACCTATAATTCATTCAGTTTCATCAGTATGATTAGTTTCTGGGAATCCAACCCATGACACTGGTGTTGCTAACATCATGCTTAACCAGAATAAAAGAGTCATAGGAGATAAAGTAAATTCTCCAAGTTCAGTAATCAAAGGCGGATTTCCTATGAAAGCTTCTGTTTCCTCTCTGATAGGAATAAATGGACTCCCTGCCATGATGTGTTTATGACCGACCTTCATGCAGCCAAGAAACACATCTCTAATTGGAAAAAAATGAACACGATTAGAAAGTATCCCAGGGATTTTTTTGGGAATAAAGCCCATTCAATTGCTCAGTGGATTAATGAACATTGTATTATTGAAGTAAATACCATGAGACAGGAGCACACAGCTTGAGTGATCAGTGGCTCCTCGCCATCAGCACTGTGACACGTATTCAACAGGGACAAGTTATGGCTAAGTCATCGCCAACTGCTTAACGTTTGCCATGCATCTGTTGCTCTGTCATCTGTATGTGTGGTCTTATGTCCTGACAGACCTTGAGTGCTCTGGTCTGTGGGGTCTTTTGCACATCTGCCAAAAGGATTTTTATTAGGCTGAATGCTTCGCTAAAATTTGATAGAGGAAGCTTTTCATCTATTTTCAGTTTTATTCTCCAAGCTTTTTTAGACCACTTGGCCTGCATGTTGCCGTTTTCTTTTTTTAAGATTTTTTTTAGCTTGCTGCAGTGTTTTGGGCTTTGATGTTGGTGGGTGAACAGAGCTCTTAGCAAAGGGGCAAAAAGCAATTCCAGATGTGATCCAGATTTGAACATTTTTCACTGTGATGTCCTAACACACTTGCTGATATATGGGCTATAAGATCGCACTTGGTAATCTTCATCTGGTCATTTAAATCTGTTAGTGTGATACAGTGTGAAGCTGATTCATTATGAGACATGTGAGGTACATCTAAAGCCCAAACAAGACCAAGCACAACAAACAAGTTCCATTCTGTTTCACTCTGACACAAAAATGTAATTGTCTAATAAAATCCTCACTCACTTTCTCTTTATGCTTCCT
Source organism: Sinocyclocheilus rhinocerous (assembly GCF_001515625.1). Lineage (NCBI taxonomy): Eukaryota > Metazoa > Chordata > Actinopteri > Cypriniformes > Cyprinidae > Sinocyclocheilus > Sinocyclocheilus rhinocerous. The sequence continues at coordinate 628,852 of NW_015636845.1, forward strand.
CTGAGGGTTGAATTCTCCTTTTGGAGACTCCAAAACATTCCACATGGTGGATTGATAGACCAGTTGCCAGATTTCACTGGGAAAAAAAACAATAAGGTATGACTAAATAAGCGAACCAAGTTTGTGTTCTTGGGGAATCTTGCTACAAAAATAAATAAATAAATAAACAAAATAACGCAAATAATTTAAATGTTTCAATAAATAAATCTCACTCTGTGGTAAGGGGCTGTTGGGAATGGCAGAAACATGGAAGGAAAGGGGCAACAAATTACAAAAAATAATAATAACAATTGTAACGATTCAGTCCACTGAAGGAGAGCGTAGGGAGAACACAAGTGCAGTTTTATTCAAACAAGGTGCAATCCAAACATCCAAACAATAATCCGAGACTTGACTTGACTTGACGAGGCATGAACAGATTTGACGAGGCACAAACAGACTAGACTCACCGACAGCGGGTTACAACATCAATACACGACCAGAGACAATGGCAACATGATGGCTATTTGTATCAAACAAAGAGGGTCACATGACAAGAACAAACCACTGGGAAACAAGACACATGACTAAGACAACCAATCAGAACATGACACATACACAAGGCAGAGATACATGAGGGCAAGGGAAGCATGACACTGACAGCATGAAAC